>NC_051154.1:243990954-244024018 GCF_013339745.2 Dermacentor silvarum
CCGGCTCGCTAAGCGGCTCAAATCTTATGCGGCTCAAAATGATGCGGCCCAATGGGTATTTTTTACGAAAAAATTATTCATTTAATGACAGGTGCCGTCCATAGCGGTTTCGCACGCTGTTTCATACACATAGCATAGAACCACATTATAGGAAATTGATAACACAGAGCACACAAAGATGGCAACGCACATCACACATTCATGGGAACACTGGGAATCGAACCCGGGTACACCGCGTGAGAGCCTGCGCGCTAACCACTACTCCACATCACTACGCGGTCGCGGAGTACTCGCATAGCTATTTGCAGAGACAGCTGTGTTTCCGAGGCTGTCGTTTTATGTCGATCGTTCACCGTCGGCGATCGTGCGTAATATACATATAGTTTGTGTAGCTGTGACCGATGCTTGGGTGATTGGTGATAGTAGATGTATTTGAATGAGTAGCAGTATACGAATAGCGCTTTCAACAGCTGTGATGTGGGGCGGGAAGGCTAAATGGGGTAGGATTACGGAGCATGGGAGCTGCACGAAAAGAAAAACTGCTTCGCCAGGCAAATGTTGTTCTTTAATGTTTTCTCTTTATTCGCTATGATGCGGCTGCAGTCGCTGTTTAACCGGGAACTCGGCTTTGTCTGAGAAACTTTCAACCTCGTTCAGAAAGTTCAGTTAAAACTGATCCGTGTTGCGCTGCCTCGATGGTGTAACGGCAATACGGCTCCGATATTCTGACACGTCGAATAAGCGGGCGGGATTTCACTGGCCCGTCTAAGTTTGTTGAACCGACAAATATTTCCATTCACCTCCGCTGGCTTTAACAGGTATGCCCTGTCCGAAAGACTCACATATATAGCTTTTCTGAGTAAAGAATGCTCTCGAACCGATCCTGTTATGCTGCTCCGTTGTAGTTAATGATTCAGTGTTTATTTTGAAGCAGCAAGGCGCGTTGGTATCTCCGCCGTGAGCCTACCGTAACAGCATTGCAACTATCTGAAGCTTCACTGCTTTGCACACGCTAGCTCGTTTTCACCTCTTCACCTGCCAGGCGCATGCAGGCGACGTTGCAACGACCTACCGTGGCCGTATACCTGCAGCGCCGTCGAGCTTAAAGGAACGAAGGGAGGTAAGAAATCGAGGACCTGGTTAAAGGATTTACATTATGGGGCTTAGCGTCCCGAAACTGCTGTGGATTAAGAGGGACGCAGTAATGGAGAGCTACGGACTAATTGTGGCCACCTGGAGTTATTTGACGCGCACCGAAAGAACGACACAAGCGTTTTTGCATTTCCGTCGGAATGCGACAGGTGCGGCCGAAACGCTAAGGTCACCTTGTTACTGCGACGATTGTCGTTGAAAGAACGAATCAGCTGTTTGAAATTTCGTATAACAAAGCGGGATTTTGCCGGCGTGTGGAAGCTTACAATGGCTTCATTCCTACCCTTGCAAGTCGATGGCTTCGACGCAAAATTTGCTCATTGTATCTTGCGCTGCATTTGTATGATCAGCACCTAGCTCCGCAATGAGCACTCTCTGCTATCTGGAATGCAAGTGAATCTCCGTGCGCAGGACGAGCCGCATTCATGCACAAACTACTTTGAGTTACCTCAAAAAAAAAAAGAAAGCACCGTGCAGACTGTATTAAAGTGCACGCGCTGTATTAAGTGGGCATGCACTATTGTGCTGTGTCCGGCAAAGGAAGGTGTGCCATGAATTGGTTGCAAGCAGGTGAGATGGACTGCCCGCTAGCATACCTAATTATCTCGAAGGAGAGATCGAATTCAGGTATCGTGTACATTAGTTGAGTGCCCTCTGCCTTCGTTATATCAACTATGCCCTACATGTACTGTTATTAAAAGCATACGTTTTACTCCTACAACGTTAAGTATGCTTTTGCGGAATGCCCACTTCATCTGTGTACGCCATCTGAAAGCATGCTGTACATTCATGCAGACACAGACAAAGAACATATTTTTCAAAGGAGAATGATTTATTTACAACACAACAAAGGGAAAAGTGCCCAGCATAGTTTCACTGTAGATTTTTAACACAGAATGGTGACTTATGTACCAAGCTCTGACAGTAACAAGTAAAAGGCAAACTGCAACAGTAAATACAAAAGCAGATGGGCAATGTTAGTGCCTGCAGCTTTCAAAATGGGAAACAAGCATAACGCATTAACACACATGAACTTCATGCAGTTGCGACTCTTGTTGGTCGCAACTGCATTCACAGTGCCTCTCAGTTAACAGTTTTCTCGTTCTATAAAGTTTCGTTTCTAACCAAAACTACATAAAATAGCAGATAACTACAACATGAGGAACAGAGCACACATATCTACCAAACTTACTGTAAGGTCACATTTTCTATACATAAGTTATCTAATGAGGAATTTAGACAGCTAAGTGCTCGCAGCTTTAATGAAAAAATAGCTATCCATGACTAGCATGAAAAAAAGAAAGAATGAAAGTGCTGCATGAAAATGTCGCTTCCGTGCTATGAGTAGCTTGAGCATTTTGAACAAGGAAGAATGTCGGTTGGTGACGATCATAAGCCTGGCCGACCTTCCACATCAACAGATAATGACCATGTCGAGAGAGTGCGTGCTGTGATTCGTGGAAATCGTCGTTTAACTGTTCGAGAACTAGCTGATCATCGCAGTGGCTGGGCGAACAGTCTTCTCGTCCAAAAAAGCACGCATGAGTCGGCAACAAATCAAGGCAATGTTTGTGTTTTCTGACTGGAACGACATTGTCCATCAGGAATTTGTACAACGTGGTCAGATGGTAAACAAGACAGTCTACCAAGGAATTCTAGCGCATTTGCAGGATGCTGTGTTTAGTAAGAAGCCTGAATTGTGGGAAACCCAGACTTAATTGTTGCAACATGACAATGTGCTAGTTCATGAGTCGCTCCTTGTCTGCACCTATCTAGCAAAACATCACACTCTCATTCCTCATCCACTGTACTTTCCAGGCCCAGCACAAGAAGCCTTTTTCCTGTTTCCCGAACTTAAAACCACGTTGAAAGGACGTCGTTTCCAAGCCATAAAAAAATTTCAAGACAATGCGACACGAGACCTACGCGTCATCCCAGAAAAACCGTTTCAGGAGGCTTTCCAAAAATGGATGAGATGATAGGAACAATGTATTGCAAGAAGAGGGGACTACTTTGAAGCGGACGTGCTTAAAATGTTGTACAATAAGCAATAAAGATGTTAAAGCAAAAATTTGGTTTCTTTTCGAACACACCTTGTACATATTTGAATTGAACTGTTTTGGGAGCCAAGCAACATAAAAAAATCTTTTGTGCTCTGGAGCACACTCTGTATACATGCCGCAGTGGTTGGGTGAATGCAGATAGATCCAAGTGAAGTTTTTTAGGTATATACATTGCTAACAAGAAAGAAAAAGCATTTTTCAATATGTGTTTCATTTTGACATAATTGCTCCGTCATCACAAACACATTAGATATCATTCATATATATTCAGAGTTATTTGTCCTGATGACTCCTGGGCCTCCACGTGACCGTTGTACCTGTATAAGGAAAAAGAAATTCCACTCACCAAAAACTGCTTCACCTTGGCCCTTTTAGGGCTATGTTCGTTCAATATAGTTGTTCGAGGTCAATATAGTAGTGATCTTGCACGAAACAGATCTCAATGTTAATAGTAAGCTACTGAGGCTGCGAGATAACGATCTGAGGTCTTTTATTTGACTGCCCTCATTTCGGTGTGGCTAGAAAACCACACTTGACTGCGCTTAATTGCACCTTGCTGGGGGAGAGAACCATTGTTAAGACTGTGTTCAACACCCCAGCATTTCCCTGCTACTTGACATGTGTGTTGTTGCTGTAGTGCACGGCATCGCATTGACGTGCAGACATTCTCTTCCTTTCTGTTATAAATCTCTGCTCTCCTGCTTCCTTTCATTCCCTTTATACCCCTTCCTCAGCACAGTCACTTGTATTTACGCTGGTGAACCTGCCTGTCTTCCTATCTTTCTACCTCCTTCCTCCGAGAGCACGTGTCAGCATTATAAAACTAGGTGTCCATGATTTACTACAGAAAGCTGAACATTCCATATCACACAATTCACATGTGAATAACTCATAAGAGATTGTAAATGACATGCTAATGTGTCCGACCTTCGAAGTTACAGCATTGTATTTGAAATTTCATCTGGCTATATTAGCACTAAAGTCCGTCCCTACTTAATATGAATATAATGAGTGCATACACAGTGTAAACAAAGTAATCAAGCCGTGACAATATACACAAACACATAATGCTCTGGCGAGCAACTAAAGAGAGAAACATACGTTTAGTTGCATTCTTCACGTTATGCACAAACACATTTCACATACTTGGTCTCTTCGAAATCAACTCAATGTGCTTGGGTTTGTGGTTTATTTCACAGTTATATTTCCTCACACTTGCAGGTAATTATTAATTGACCCACATTGTCAGCTGGCTCTCAGGGCACTCGTTTATGTCCCTTACAATTACTGGCATTCAGTTGCACTTGCATTGACACTCGCCTAAACTCAGTGACTTCCCACTCTTCTGAAATCAGCAGAAATTAGTGAAAGCTCTCGAATGTGTGTCCTATCGCTAGTGATATTGCAGCTCCTGTAAGTGCTTCAATGTCATCCGCATGCGAGCAATATTGTAAACACTTGTATCTCTCTGAGCTCCATACCACTTTTGAGCTGGCAAAATATGAGCTTTTCCTTCGTGTGCTTCATCATAAGCATATATTTCCCTACTGCAATGAACAGCTATTTTTGGCCTTATTTTCGTTTACCGGTGGTGTGGCTCCACTCTAACGTTCCAATGGAGAGCCCGGGGTTCCGCTTTCTTTGGTGGCGTTGGGTGACTTCCCACTTTGCGTTGGTTGACTTTGCGTTGATTGGCATTGGTTGACTTCCCACTTTAATCCTGTATAGAAAAAAAAATCAATTAAGCGAGAATAAAAAGAAAATGCAGAAATTTGATAATTCGAGAAGCATAAGCTCATAAGAAAGGTCTTATTAAGGCCTATTTTGGGGCTAGTGGGTACCTCATAGTCGCAAATCAACACTGCATAGCAATCAGCACACAAAAGCAAAATGTCCAACTTGTTATGTTCTTTTGCTTCTTTCATAGTTTTTTTAGCTATGCAGCGCTTTTATCTCAAAACATTATTGAACGATGCAAGTACTTAAACCCAGATTTTTCTGTCTGCTATAAAACTTGAAATTGCTACAATCGATGCGACATGTCACGCCGTTGCAATTTTGCAAGTTGCATAGAACTTCGCCCCTTCTACAAGTAACGAGTGTACTGCTCATCTCCGATAGATAATGCGACAAATCCTGCGGCTAGTGCAAACCATCACTTAGGAGCTGCTGCGTCGTCGGAGTTATATGATTATGGTCGCGTCACGCAAGCTTCGAGCTAAATTGGGCTTTGAATTTTAATGAACTCGACGCATTTAACAGGAAAGCCAGAAATCTACGCAAATCGACACACTACACAGAGGAAAGTGCGTAACACACCAGAACAATTAAAAAAATAAAACCGTCGTTTGACAAACTGCAACTACGAAATGCAATGAATTAATCACGCAAAGCCCACGAAAGGAATTTTAAAAAGGCACATTTAATGGTTAGAACGCTACACGAACGCTACAACGAAAATTCGCGCATGAAGTTTCAACAAATGGACACCTGACTACGCAAGAAAAAAAAAATCGCCAGCAATCATAGAATTGGGGAAACCTACACGGAGCTATGCCTGCAGTTATAGCTACTTCACACATCAAAACTTCCAATGCGCGTGTTCGCATTAGTACAACACGTTCAGATATTTAAATCACCGACATTCGTTATCTGCTGGCTCATAATAAGGCAATGGTAGAAATAAAAAGCAAAAATCCACCTACCAAATAGGCCCAGGTTCGCAGCTCTACAGCACGCACTCCTGGGCCCGCCGATCCAGCGCACATGGCGGCCCGCCGCCGCTGATCGCCCGTGTGGCCGTCGTACTCGCACGAGTTGTCGAAGTTGCACTGCTTTTTTGCAATTTCCGGTAACAACGGTGGATTTGAACATCACTGACATCACCGAGAGCGTTCACCGACGCGGCCAGATCACTTCACAACACGAACACAGTCGCTTAACGTCACCGGTACAAAGATATCACGATAATTACTGCCGAAAACAATCGCCTCGTACGCCGGCATACGCCATGTTCTCGCTCCTTCCCGGTCCGGCCGGCGCCGCCTTTCCTCCTCCTCCGCCATGAAAGCAAAGCGCAGGCGTCGACTTGTTTCTCTTCATTCTCTCCTTTGGCCTTTCGCTTTACTTTCTCCTTCAAAGCATTACCCTCCTGCTCCTTACAGCTTTTGCTTTGTAACGCTCTCTCAACGCTTCGGCGCACTTTTTGCGCGCCAAATTTGCAAGGCTGCATATAAGCGTTGCGTCCGCTCGCGGCCGCATATAGCGGGCCTAGCCTGCCGCCGCAGTTATTGTCACGCATAATATCGCTTGAAAGTCGGTTTATATGCAATACTTTACGCTGGAACGAAAATATACCGCATATGTGCCGGACGTTATGCGGTACTTGACTAAGAGTGTACGTGCATATGTTGTTACAAAGGAGTACCCTCTCGGTGCTATCAGCAAAAACTTGTTGATATTCGGCCGATATGTTGAAATACAATGTATTACAAATTCTGCCCATTCAGTCTCGCTTGTGCATTGCCGTGAGTGCGAGAGAGATAGAGACAAAACTTTATTTTGATGGGGCACGGAGAAGCGTCGATCTCCGTGGTAATGATAAAGGGGGACTGTCCAGGATTGCTGGACATGCATATATATATATATATATATATATATATATTCTTTCTTTTCTTGTGTTCTGTTGGAATGACGGCTTATTGAACCGTCTTGGATAATTACGCGCTTTAATTTATTCATGAAAATCATGAATTCCTAAATTTATTCACTCAGCACATATGTAAAAACTGCCCAACTGTCGGCAAATCTCCGTCAGTGGGTAAGTGCCAGGGACTTTAAAGTCATCATCATCATCAAGAAGGATTCGGTTTAAGAAAGAAAGACAACAATAATAGGGCCACGTCCTCGCGAGCTCGCGTGACAGCCCCATGTGGCAAACCACGGTCGCGCCGGTCTGCCGCACGCCGGTCTGTCGATTCCGGTCTGCCGTGCTGGTGAGAATAAGCCTTGGCGGAACCCGAACCGCGGTGCGCGTTCCTGCGTTCCTGCGTTCGATCGCCGTAATAGCATCTCCTGCTTTGGGGGCTTGGGTCAAGTATCGGGTGGTATTATTTTGTTCACCTTGCTCTTTTACGTTACTCTTTCTATTTCCGTTTGAAGGCTTCTTATGTGTTTTTAAGTTAGTCAGCCTTGCTTGATGTCTGTCTCATCACCTGTCCTCGGGACTTCCCCGTCGTCAGCTTCGGTAGCTCCCCAGGAGCTACCGCTTGAGTTTTTTCTCCGCAGTGGAACCGGCAACGTTCCCGTGGCCATGGTGCCTACCGACGGGGGTATAATCAACATGAAGAACCCCAAGACGATTCAGGTGGAATTCCAGAAGGCGTCAATCCACTTCCGACAGATCACAGAGGTCCGCCAGTTCGGCAGGGGAGGTATATTATGTTGCTCGCCAGACCACAACTGTGCCAAGGAACTGCTAAATTGCTCAACGTTCGCTTCACATCCGGTGAGATGTTTCGTCCCACCGAATCTTGCATGCTCTACAGGCATTGTACGAGGTGTAGAACGTCAGTTTGACCCCGGAAGAGATTTTAGAGATGTTTTCGGTGGCTGGTGTCATCTCCGTGTACCGGTGTAGCCGAGTGATTGACAATAAGAAGACTGCAACTGAGTCAGTAATAATCACATGTGCTGGGACAATGCGTCCGAAAGAAATCAGTCTGGCCCCTAATATACAAGGTTGAGGCTCTGGCTCCACGCATTCTACAATGCGCCAACTGTTGGCGATTCGGTCACAACGTGAGGGGCTGCAGGTCTGCGCCACGTTGCCGTAATTGTGGTGAAAACCACAATTTTAGTGATTGCTCGTCCGAAGAAGAGAAATGCTGTCTCTGTAGTGGTGGTCAACCCGCTAACTACTCTAATTGCCCTGTGAGAACACAGGAACTTCAAATTATAGAAGTAATCGAAAGGAGACGTTGCTCACGCCGTGATGCTGTTGCTGAGGTCCAGGGAAGATCTAAGGGATATGCAGGAGTGACAGCCCACCAACAAATGGTTGCAGACTCAACCCTTTCCGATGCTATCGCGATAGCTGTAGAAAAAGCACTGTCAAAAGCTATGGAACGACTAACATCAAACCTGTCGGAGACTCTAGCTCATGTGATGACATCTCAAGTGATTCAGCTTTTCAGTTCTGTAGCGAGTTCTAACACTACCTTACAGACTCCTCCACATCCCCTCACATCAAGCGCTGGGCAGCTAATAGATCCCTCGCCAATCATTGCACAAAACGTTGAAAATACAAGGCAATCAACTTCAACTCAGCAGAACGACAACGGATGCTTCTCTGGATCAGTGTCGGAAAACAACCAGGATGTAGAAATAGGTCTTCCGACGCTGAAACGCACAAGATCACCTAATGATAATTCATCCACGTCCGTCCCGCACTCAAAAAAGAAAAAAAGTTGTTAAAGATAGTCTTTCCAAGACAGATGCTAACCCTAATTCTTCAAATTCTATCTCTCAATCAAAACCCACTAAACACGGTAAAGACAGTCTTTCGAAGAGAGATTTTTTAAAAGACGTATTTTAGAGCAGGTGATTTCTAAAGTAGGCATTAATTCATCATAGGTGTTTTAAAGGTATTACAGTGGAACTGCCGTTCCATTATTTCTGCAGCTATAGATTTAATATATTTTTGTTCACAATTTTCTCCCGACATTATTCTTTTGCAGGAGACTTGGCTTTCTAATGGCCAAGATTTCCACATAAGAAACTATTGTTTATTTAGATTGGACCGTCCATCGAGAGGCGGAGGACTTGCGTTCTTGATAACAACTAAAATATGCCACAAAGCAAACATATCATATCAGTATATGTCTACGGAGTGCGAGATATTAGCATTATATGTAAATATTCCTGGTTGTTCCCCGTTTTCTTTAGTTAATGAATATTTTCCCGCAGGTGTTCAAGACATTAGATTTCTTGATACCGTTGTAAAATCTTGTAGGGAAGAAATTGTGATAGCGGGATATTTTAATTCGCATCATGTGGCTTGGAGTTTTAGAACAGACTCATGTGGAAAGAGATTTTTGGATTGGGCTAATAATCAAAATTTTAGTTGCCTAAATACGAAAGCAGTTACGTTTATTCAAGGCCTTTATAATCAGAATTGGATCTAACATTTGCCAGTTCGGGGATGTCCGTCACTTCCTGGTCTACAGTCGACTCTGCCTCAAACAGTGACCATCTACCCATTCGGTTTGATATTGTGTGCCCTCTTACTTCTTTAGAGTCTACGGCGCGCACTTTTGTTAATTACCAGAAATTTCAGAGTATTTTAAAAGCGACCCTCAACTCCCAGATAACGGTGCCGGATGACATCAAAGCCATGAGCATTTGCGCTGTATTAAAAAGTTCCTATAAAAGGTCTCAGTTTAATGTTACCAAAGATAAAAGTACTCACTGTCCTTGGTGGAATTCGGAATGTACGCGGGGTTATAGACGACGAAAAGCTGCTTGGGAAATACTACTTTACAATCAGTCTCCGAATAACTGGAGTGATTATAAGTTTGCAGCTGCCACATTCAAGAGAACAGTATCACATGCCACAGACGAATATGATGAAATATATCATGCATTCCTCTCTAAGCCTAACAACAAAAAAGCTCTATTCAGATTCCTTCGGTACAGAAAGTTTATACTAACTCTAGTGAACATTGCGTCGGTAATTCTTTCACCGCGCGAGATGTCTGCTTCATTAGAATTCATAGCAAAAGGCTTAGCACAACGCTTAACATCATGTTTGCCAAATGGGCCATTAAGACCTCCCATCGCGGATGACTTAGTGGAAGTCACAATTCCAGAGCTTTCCAATATCGTTAGATCTTTGCCTGCCTCAGCCCCAGGTCCTGATGGCATTTCCAATGTCATGCTAAAAATTTTGTTTGCAATGTCTCCTGAGTAACTTCTGAACACAGTAAATTATTCTCTAAAAAATGCTTGGATTCCTCAAGAATGGAGGACAGCCAAAATAATTCCGCTACTTAAAAAACAAGGAGCTGGCTACAATCTTGGCAATATTCGGCCTATTTCTCTTACGTCAAATATGGTAAAACTTATTGAAAGAGTTCTATATGATCGCATGATGGATCATATATCTAAAAATTCGTTACTGAGCCCAAGTCAAATAGGTTTCCGACTTGGTCTCTCCATTTGGTGTGCGCATGTAGATTTGGAAAGCCGTATTCAACTTGCTCGGAATAGAAAAGAATTGAGTGCCTTAGTAACTCTTGACGTGGCGAAAGCTTATGACAGTGTCGAGTACCCACCACTACTGGACAGATTACAGTTCTACAATTTTCCGAAATATATAACGATATGGATTTTTGCATTTCTAAGAAAGAGAAAATTTTATTGTTTTCAAAACGGATTTTCTTCAACAAAGTTCAATCAGACAAGAGGGGTGCCCCAGGGGGCTGTTCTGTCTCCTGTACTATTTAACCTTTTGATGAGTTCGATTCCACTGCGCCGGGAAGTTCATATCTATGTCTATGCAGACGACATCGCATTTTTCGCGACAGCAAGAGACATAAATTCCCTTTACATGTCCTTGCAAACGTACCTATGTATTCTAGAGAAGCGGCTTCACACCCTTCACCTGTCACTAAACGTAAACAAAAGTGCAGTCCTTGTCTTTCCGCTTTCCGGACCGATACATTTATCATTAGTATATGATCAGAGAACCATCCCACAGGTAGAGTCGCTTAAGTACCTGGGTATCACATATGATGAAAAACTTAACTGGCGTTATCACATAGAAAATATTGCAACGAAAGGGACACGAGCAGTAGGTTTATTACGTATAATCAGTAACCGGCGTTCTGGTATGCGAAGTGACACATTAATTATGATCTACCGTATGTACGTACGACCGATTCTAGAATTTGGCTGTGTTTTGTTTTCCGGAAGTGCAAAATATAAAATAAGACCACTTCTTCTTTTAGAAAGAGAAGCTCTTCGATTATGTTTAGGTCTGCCGAAATTCGTTGCTAATAACGTGTTATACCAGGAAGCACGATTACCTTCTCTTCACACAAGATTCCGCATGCTTACGGTTCAAACCTACTTAAGGACTTATGAATCTCCTCTTAGACGTACAGAATATACATTTATTAGTGAAGCAAATTCATTTTTTGAGAAAACGTGGCCCCGGTTACATACCCCGCTGGTTGTATTTGTGCAGGCACAATTAGCTCCTTTAAATGTTCGCATTAGGGAAATCATTCCGTTTGATAGGTCCACATTGTCCCTTAAAATAGAATTTGCGGACATTTTCCCCAATAACGCAAAACTACTGCCACCAACATATTTGAATGCCCTTTTGCCAGAATATATTTGGCGCATTTCCCAATAAATGTAATAGCGACTGATGCTTCCTCGTGTGAAGAGAAGGCAGGCGTGGGAATTTACTCACCCTCCCACGATTGGTCTTTTTCACTTCGCCTGCCACATCAGTTTTTCAGGCCGAACTTCTGGCAATATTTCTTGAATTGCGAAAGTTACCGCTAAATGTCACAAAATTTGTTATCGTCACAGATTCCCTTTCTGTATGCAGCGCGCTTAACGCGTCTACAAATTCGACAGCTTTGAACACGTTTTACACATTAGCTCCACCCCACTTAAGGTTAGTTCATTTAGTATGGGTACCAGGCCACCCAGACATCAAACTTAATGAAATAGCTGATTCTTTAGCACGAGCTTCTGTAAAAGGTCCGGCAATATCTGTGCTGCTGGCAACTGCGCATATCACTGCAGCCAGATATAGACAGTTTTCTTTGAGCGAAGACAAGAAAAGCCTCGCGTTAGCAAAATCTACAGATTTTATACATCTAAATTATTCTTGGAACCGACAGTGGTGTCCTAACCGGCAATTCGAAGTAACATTTACAAGGCTGCGTTGCCGTATTCCACAACTAAATTTTTACTTGCACAGATGTGGTCTGGCGGCATCCCCATTGTGCTACCTCTGCAATGAACCAGAATCCATCGATCACTTTTTATTATCGTGTCGGCGCTTTTCTAATCATCGACAACGCTGTTTGGAAGTCCCACTTCGCAATCTAGGACTGCCTTTAAGCAGTCCAATTATACTCTCACTTGGAGCCATGGTGTTAGGATATGGCCACGGGAATGTTTCCGAGCAATTTATAATTTTCGTTGTGACACAAAAAGATTGCCTTATTAAATTTTTCCATCTTTCCATGATTGATTTATTTATCCTTCAATAAATTATAAATTTAGCAAATTCAAAAAGTATTCTCACAAAATTACAATTATATTAGTATTAATATTATTATTCAAAATTTACGTCTATCCTTTACTGTATTTAATTTATTATTAAATTCATATTAATACTCCTATCTATGTAAGGCTGACTAGCTTAGCATAGACTATTTAATTCTTTTATTATCGGTTCGTTTCACATCTTCAAAATTATTTATTCATTTTCCTTTAATTTTTATTACTTATTTATTGCTAAACTAATTTATTTTAAATTTCTATCATAATACCACCCGGTTCGTGGACTATCCCCCACAGTTGGTTGTGCCATTGATTGAGGCATCATCATCATCATCATCACGCTCGCGCTTTCGAACACGCAGCTATTCGGGGGACATCGCAGCATCATTGAAAGGAGCGGCCTTGGTTCCTGAGGACTCAGTGCGTCCTGCTCAGTTGACATTGGCATCAGGGACATCCTGTCTCTAGGCAACACCATGTACTCGGCATGCGCCGTAAAAGGATTCCGGCCCCAGGCTTTGGTCGTATCCGGAAGCCCAAGAAGACTTGTAATATACAGGTATAGATGAATTTGTTATTCAGTTTGACATATAACGGGCATTGCGAACACCATAAGTGGAAAGGTTGCAAAAATATTTCTCAATACTACGAGAAAAATCATATTTCTGGCATGTTTTGTCTCATAAATAGTTTTTTTTTTTTGTTAAGGACCTACGAGGAAGCTACGGCTGCAGGTGTAGCAGCTATAGGGCATGGAGCGCAATAACTGGGTCTCTGTAGTATTACAACTGATCGCCTAGCTTCTACCCAACGGTATGCCTTAAATAAAAGAATTGTTTGTGATTGTAATACGCCTGAATTTCTTGCTTAGCGATGATCATTTGGATAAAGTTTTATAAGAAAGCCTCGAAAACCATGCACATTGGACAGTTGCGTTGATATTCCTGCACAACGCCATTTTCAGAGGCTGATTTTGTTTGTAAACGAATTAGTATAAATGCGCCAGTTAAACCACATTTCACCAAACTTCATTGAGGAATTAGTTCTATAGCTTTGCGCATAGCGTAAGTTTTCTCTATATATCCAAATATGATTAGGCATCTTCCAGCCGCGATGAAGAACTACTGCTCGTGTTTCTATTGTTTCTTTTATGTTCAAATCATTTCCACTTGTTTCGTTTCACGGCGTGCATCTTCGCAGTTTATTTATGCGTCTGCCTGATGCAGTGAAGGGCAGATAACATGCCGTGGTTATTTCTGGATGAATCTCGGTGGGCGTCATTAGACATCTAGGTGGGTGATGTCCTGTAGCCGCAATCGTTTCTGTGATGAAAGTTAGTAGGGTTCCCTTATACTACTACTAAGACGACTTGAAGGCGAAAGCCCAAACGCCACTAACTCAATGACACGACGAGCACTTTTTACGTTTTGTGATATTTCTTTTGGCATTTTGACATTTTTTACACATTTTGCTAAGTAATTTTTGCGAGTCATTCTTTATTAACCTAACTCGGACCATGACTCATCACTTTTTTTGCCGAGTCATTATTACTCTGAAGCCACAATTTAGAGTACATTTTGCAAGTCATGATGTTTCATGCAAGTCATGAAGCAAGTCGCCCATCATATGATTCACTTAACTCAAACGGTGACGAGGCGATTTTTTGCTGAGTCACTCTCACTTCGACCCTCAATTCTGACATACTTCTTTTTTGCATGTACGTCCCCCACTCCATTACCCCTTGATTCACTCTTAATTTCGTTGAGTCATAGTGATAATTTTTTTAGTTGAGTCATTGCCATTTTTGCTCAGTCATGGTCATGACTATGACTTCTGCCACCATCCTTAAGCGTTTCCTTCACTTAGTACCCGCTTCCGTGCACATTACACCGGTGTTTGAGTGTTAGTCCCTTACCTCAGTAAGGAAGCCTTCATTGCGGTTAGGCCGCCTTACGCCACTGAAATCTTCCTTACTGAAGGGCCCTGAGTGAAGGCTTCCTTGGTGATCCCTCAGCGTAAGGTTGCTCCGAATCTACCTTCAGCGTCCTTACGCCGCTCCTGGCCTTGAACGAGCGCATCACCTCACTGCTTGCCCACGTAACCTTTGCTTGCGCGTGCGCGCTGTCGCCGGCCTACGGAAGAATGCGAGCACGGCGCCAGGCGTCAGCGATCGTTTCAGTCGCACCTTCGGCATGAGTGGCATGCGGCGGAAGGGAGCACCTTCAGCATGAGCGCGAAGGGAACTCTCAGTGTACGCTCGCTTCCTACGTCGGTCGTTCGCTGTAAGGAGGCCTCACGTAAGGTTAGGAAGCGGTCGAAAGAAAGGAAGGTTTCATTGTTTGGGCGTTAATATTTTCTCGTTGAGTCATTGTCATTTTAACAGCTAAGCTGCTTAAGATTGCCAAAATTCCACGCTAAAAGTGGTTGAGCGAGAGCGCGCCCCTCCTCTCTCGCGAGCATAGCGCTCTCTGCGCACTACGCTCGCGAGAGAGGAACCTGGATATTGACGTCATAGCGGCGTCGAGCACGGGTTCAGCAGAGTCATGTGGCCACGCTAATTAAAGCGTGAGCGTGCCGGCGCCCGGTCATTTCTCTGCTTTACCGAGATATGGCACGTGTTTAGCAGATTCATGTGACCGCGCTAATGAAAGCGTGCGCGCGGCGGCGCCCGGGCATTTCTCCGCTCTAACGAGATATGGTTCGACCTAAGCGCACCTTGACGCCGGAAGAAGAGGCTACGCGACGAGAGAAGTACCGTCAAGCCACGCGGCATAGGGAACGCCGTCATCGGGCCGATGCAGCCTACCTCGCAAACAAAGCCACCGATATGCGACGTTAACGAGCCGATTCGGAATACTGAAAACGCGAGAATCAAGCCAAGCGTCAACGCTCAGGTTTTGCCATGATATCCTAGCCTTGCCCTGATAGCCCAACCTTGCCTAGAACAAGCCAAGTTAAGCCACGTTAAGCGTACATCAACTGGTTGCTAAGCAACGTCGCCCAGCTCCGCTGTTTCTTCAGACTTGGCACCGCCACTGTCAAGCTGGCCGCATTTTTTTTTGCTGATCATGGTCATTAATGAGTCATTACTATATTCCCTTCACTTCATGCCCATCAATTGTCACAGTAAGGTCGGCAGTAACAGTTTTATCGGCGCTCTGATCTTGTGTGTCGATCACGTCTTTCGCCTATAATGGGGGATTTTCGTCAATTCGATTTTCACAACCAGCCCCCAGAGGTCCGTTCTTTTAGTTTTCCCGCCGTGGGCTCTGATACCGACCTCTGACGACATCAGCGAAACTTCGGCGGTTCGGGTAAGAAAAATGTGAAGGAGATCTTGCAGATGGCGGCTTGTGCAGTGGACAGGTGTCTCCACACGTGGATGCCTTGCCAGGCTGGATGTACAGCTGTTTCAAGGGAGGAGTCGTTGGGATCACGAGACGATGGCGCACTACCCCTCACCTCCACTTGTGTCACAGTTAACCGAGCACAGGAGCTTCATTGAGAGGGGTACAAAAAGTACTCTGTGGTTCTCGAATAAAGGGAACGGAGAAAGAGACTCTCAGGAGCGTTTTGCTTTTTGTCTCTAAGTAGTGCTCGCATTCTCGAGTGTGTCGGTCGTCGTCTTCGTTATCGCCAGCGAAAAGCTGGGTACCGATAGTATATGTACTAGTCGTGCCCGAAAGCCTTCGCAATAAAATCATGCAGGCCTGCCAGGACGAGGCCACCCCAGGCCACCTCGGCTACACGAAAACCTTGGCACGAATGAGAAACAAATCATCATCAACTCGATCAACCTATATTTATGTCCACTGCAGGACGAAAGCCTCTCCCTCCGATCTCCAGTTACCCCTCTTGCGCTAGCTGATTCCCAACTCCTTCCTTCTCTTGGTATCCATTCTGTAACCCTAATGGTCCACCGGTTATCCATCCTACTCATTACATGGCCTGCCAAGCTCCACTTTTTTCTCTTAATGTCAATTATAATATCGATCATCCGCGTTTGCGATCTGATCCACACCGCTCTCTTCCTGTCTCTCAACGTTAGGCCTAGCATGTTTCGTTCCATCGCTCTTTGCGCGGTCCTTAACTACTCGCAGCAGATGTGAAGCATTACGTTCGAACTTGCATTGACTGCCAGCGACGCAACGTGCCACGGACTAAACCCGCCGGACTATTATATATACCGTTATTGTGCCAGAAACGCCGTTTGCCCAAACATAGACCTGAGCCATGCATGCAGCTGCAGCGTCTGTAATAACACACAAGGAACCGCGTTCACAGCTGAAATTCTGCGCACTGTCCTCACACTCAGTGGCATTGTACATAGGAGGACAAGAGGCTTACATAACCAACAGGCTTACATAACGCCTCATCAAAGCTATTCCAGGCATGCTCTCCATGTACAGTCAACCACAAAAGTTTGCGGACCACGCGAGCGCGTGGCCAAGAGCCTCTTCGCGACACTTCCGCTACGTCACCAGCGATCGACAGCAGCGCTACGTTGAAGACGCATCCCTCCTTAAATCTATGGCCTGTCTATTTTCGCACTGTGCGCTAATATTTTCTACCTATCTCTTTCAACGTGACGCGCTCTTTGTTAGCCAGGGCTACTTGCTTATATTTTGAGAGCAGAATATCAGTACAAGTAATCAGACAGCGTATTCTTCGGCTGTTATCAGTTCTATTTTCGCGTAGCCACGCTGTCTTTTTTTTTTTTTTTCGTGAGTGCGTGAGTGAGCGGTGAGGCAGCCATGGGACACAGATGCTTAGTCAGTAGGCAGAATTTTTCCGTTCCTCCCCCATCGCTAAGTGACAGTAGCGGCCGGGATTTGATCGCCTGCGCCCAGGTTTTGCTGCGCAAAGCCCGAACCACCGCGCTGCTATAGTGGTTACATTTAGAAAAATAAGAAATAATTGGGTGCGATGACTCTTTTTATAACCCTTTGCGACACGGCGTCCTCGTTTGGGGACTCGAACTTCGGAGGCGCGTCCCACGCCACGTGTTTCTTCAAATGACCTAAAACTCAGTGTGCACATTCGTGTCCGCTTCCTGATGAGACAACTAGCGGTCAGTTAACTTCATTGTCCTGCGTATTGCTGCAGATGATCACTTTGCTGGAGACACTACCATGTTAGACAATCGTTCGACGTGCCGCGTTCCAAGACCAACGTCAAGAGTATTTTTTTTCTCCGGTCGACACGAATACAACCGAAAAAGCAAGTGTGCATGCGTTTCGGGCCTAATAGTTGATTCTTTTTATGCAAGCATTGAAGCTGACGTATTTCAGAATAATTAGATAATGAGTTATACGCTAATTAATTTTTTTTACTGAAACTCGCACAAAACAGCACATTGCTTCGTCTTCTTTCTTGGAATGTAATAGTGAGCGTCTTGAAATGATGCCATGCGCATTTGACGCATTTGCAGACAGTGCATCATAATTCGTGTCTGAAGGGGATGAATTTATTCACAAGACATTTACAGAAGTGTCATGAAACATAGGTCTCTCAATGATCTAGTAGGAAGTGAAATGTCCGCCGTTTTCTAGCACCTTATTGATGCGTGTGGGCATCGACTCGTACAAAGATTCAGTAATCTCCGGTCGACCGCGCAGGCTTTCCCATTCTTGTGCGATCGCTTGCCACAGCGTATCGGCCGTGCGGCCGCGGTTGGCTCGTGTGGACAGCCGTTTCTTCAACATGCCCCAGACATTTTCTATGGGATTCAAGTCGGCGCCACATGGAGGCCACTCAAGCTGGCAAACAGCATGTTCTTCTAGCAATGACTGGACGATACGTGCTTTATGGATCGGGCTGCGGTCGTGTTGAAAAAAATAGCAGCCGTCGCTGAAGGGACCGTCCAGCGCATACGGAACGAGGTGTCTAGTGATGACGTCGCAGTACCGTGACGCAGTGAAGGGCCCTTCCAGACGCACAAGGGGACCAAGGCCATCTTTGCTGATTGCTCCCCACACGCTCACGGAACACCGTCCACTGGATAGAACACTCTGTGTGTAATTAGGCAGATATCTGCAAGAAATAGCATACAATTGGGTTCCAGCGGCGCGTCTAAAAATGTTGTGATTCCTCTTGCGTATGAACTTTATAATGCTGTTATAGAGTTGCAATAGAAAACGTGCAAACATCATTAGATAGTACTGAAAGACCCACTGGCAGCTTTTAATTAGCTTCAGAGTAAGTAGTACTATGAAACAATCGTTAATGTTTTCAACATAATACCACTACAGAAAAATCTCGTAATGTCCAAAAGCTCATTTTACGTGAAACATGTTGTGATGCAGAATTAGCTTCGTGAATTAACTGCCAATACACTGTAAACACACCTGCAGTTTAGTGGACGCCAAACCCGCTTCCGTTGGTCCCAGCGCGTGGAAAAAGTTGACTCGTCGCTAAAGATGACATCGCCCCATTTCTCTGTTGTCCAATCTTTCATTGCTGTAGCGAACATGAGTCGTTCTTGTAGCTGGCTGTCTGAGAGGCAGGGCTTCTGTGCTGCTACGAAAGACTGCAGGTCAAGCTCACTCAGCCTTCTTCTTACAGTCTCAGACGATACCGTGAGCGAGAGCGCTTCTCGGATATCCTCTGCACTTTGAAAAGGATCAGCCACGATGGCGGCCGTAATCAGGCGGTCCTCTTCCTCAGTCGTGGCCCTTGGACGCCCACTGCGCTCCATATCTGTGAATCTGTCATCGTCGCGGAAAGCTTGAATAATCCTATTCACGGCAGTCCGGCTCCTGTTGGTTCGGCGGCAGATTTCGCGCTGAGGTATTCCCTCTATAAATAAACGCACAATGTGCCTTCTTTCGTCAAGTGGAACACGCAGCGGCATCTTTCCAAATAGGCAATCACCACGTGGCCTGAAGCAAGTCTACTACGTTTTCAGCGACTGATGCGAAGATGCGCCTATGTGTGAAAGAAAATTTTCTATGCATCCGCTTTTTCTTTATTTTTGATGACAGTGAAACACCTCCCTACCCTTTCTCTCAAGACGCAGAAGCAGCAACACTCATTGGACCAAGATGCTGCCAACCAAAGTGCGCCAGTAAACGTCGCGTAAAAAAATCGTCGCAGCGCTTCGTGAAACTTATCTACCCACTGGCACACCAGTCGACAAAGGTTGCAGTGATTGCTCCGATACTGCTATCAAGCCAGATATGTGGCGGTCTTATCGCAGACAGCGCTCTGCGTCAACACAACGAACTAACAATGTCATGCACGGGAATAAAAAATTAACAGGCAGGCGAGTACCAAGAGGGCTCATATCCGGGAGAGCGCCCCTGTCGCCGCTAGGTGGCGTACCGCTAGGTGGCGCGGATAGGCAGTCTGGCACGCGCTCGCGTGGTCCGCAAACTTTTGTGGTTGACTGTACGTCGACTAGGAGCATTAGAACTGGGACAAGATTTCAGCGTATGTCACATTCGCGTATAATACGGCACGCCATGAAGCAAAGAGAATGACGCCGTTCGGCCTCCTTCATGGTCGAGAAGTTACGACTATGCTGGATGCTATTTTTCCTCATGATTGCAGCGATACGGAGGCTGACGCGGCCTATTTCAAGGAGCGCGTCGAGAAAGCACGACAGCTTGCACGTGCAAGATTAGGTAGCCAGCAAGAGCATATCACACCGGACGCTATCATCTCCAGCATCGTTTCGTCGTCTTCGTTGCCGCCAGTGAAAAGCTGGGCACCGATAGTGACGCGGCAATATTCTACTATCATTATCATCACCATCATAACCATACTTACAGCCATTACCATCATTATTTCTCGGTTCCTGACCCCTTTTTGGGGTTTGAGCTCGACCCATTTTTCCGTTTTGTCATGCTAATTATTGTAAATATTTGTGGACTATCATGATCATTTATCAATATTTATATTCTTCGTGCAATTTTACCTATCAATTGATATATACGGTTATGGTGTTTGTAATTAAGCTATAGAGGTACATATTTTTTACATATTTTTCTGATTTTAGAACAACCTCTTCAAGGTCACCTCAATACGAGAGATATGAGGCTTTCACCTTAATAATAAACACTCAGAGGGAAAATGTTTCATAGTAATCTTTTATCTACCTATTAATAAAATGAATAGTCGGAATGAACCCATCGTTGCAGAAAACTTGTGATGATAATTTCATGTTACACGGAAGGTGCCATGAATACATCTTTTAAATGCATACAATAGCTCGAGCTGCAAAAACGCAAAGGCCCATGAAAGCCGAAAATACATATTCGACCATTTATGCTTGTCATTGAACGGAAGTGATTGCACAGTTGAGTTGTTGTGGGCAAAGGATACTTGCCGAAGAAACGTAGGCTTCTCCGAAGACAGGCTTCTCCGAAAAAAGTGTTTTCCCAAGCCGTTGGAAAATGCTTGATAAGAACGCATTATAATTTAGCAATCAGAAGGTTAAAAAAAAGGCTTTCATATTTTTTCACTAATGTAAATCATTACAGCTAGCTCCGGCATTTTGATTAGGAAAGCAGCGTTTGCTTAGAATAAATCACTCAACGATTACTTACAACAGTTCGTCTTCAGTAAATCGTTGCTTAAGGAAACTAGGTTCGAACCATGGTGCTAATTGTTGTCCCGTATTATCAAGGCAAGTCGGCGAAGCCGATAAGCCGTGGGGTGGATGCGGGCACGATCGGGATTCGCCAGTACATGCATGGGGGCGCAGTGGCTTCTGCCGAGCACAGCACGTCGCGGCGTCTTGAGCTACAGGCCGCACATCCACGCGGGCGACACACTGCCGTATGCTCTGACGATGCTGAACTCCATCAAGGCCGACAGCTACAGCGACAGGGACGGCGATCCAACTCCAAGCAGCTGCCTTTGCAGGCTACACGGGAGGTGAGCAAAACTCCAATCAAGAAAAAAGCCGAATGAAGCCAGAAGCGGCGTCTTTCAAAAACATTTAAATTTATGCGCCTTCTGTCGAACGAGAAACTGTATTGAGGCCAGCTATCCCTGGGCGCTCCGAACTGGTCAGGATGAGCAGCCTACGTCGGTGAACACTACTATACTCCATAGAAGACACTGTAGCAGATTTCCGGAATTCAAGGAATGAAAGGTTGAATTCTGGGGTTTTACGTGCCAAAACAAGAATTTGATTACGAGGCACGCAGTAATGGGGTACTCCGGAATAATTTTGACCGCCAGCGAATCTTTAACGTGCCCCCAATGCGCGGCATACGTGCTTTTTTCCATTTTGCCCCCATCGAAATGCGGCCACCACGGCCGGAATTTGATCCCCCGACCTCGTGCTTGGAAGTGCAACACTATAGCCCCTTTTTAAATGATTGGTATTGAGGAAAAACGAAAGCATACTAGGTGCAGAAAACTTATATCTAGGCCCCTGCCGTTTTTGCGGATAGGCTACGAGGCTATAAACAAATATTAAAAGCAAAAAAAAAAAAAATTCCTGACTATAACTTCGGTAGTTAAGTAAATTGTGATAAGAAATCTTGAATCATAATTTTTAAGGCAGATGTTCTATTTGTGAAATTTAAGCTGATTAGTAGCGAAATCATGTGGGTTGAACAGAAATACTCAACCTCGCACCACTTTCGAGATATGCGATGTTAAAGTGCGCTACGAAATTCATCGGAGCTTCAGTTAACATTTGCCCAAACCTGTCACTCTAATAGTTTAAGGCAATGTTGCACCAATTTCTTAAGTAATATAAGGCCCTCAATAATCTAACAGCCTTCTAACAATTTGAATAATTCGGGTTTTTCCCTTAATCTAAGCAAATATCAATCGAATAGATTAAGTGGTTGCCTGATGAAAGTCGCGTGGTCCACATGCAGATGCATAGCGGAATAGAAGTTCACCCATTGCGAAAGCTTCCTCAGTAGGCTCGGTGACAACACTCCCTTAACGTCGACGTGACGGCGATGATAAGATGATGATAGATGTGCCAGTTACCTGTTCTAGAGGAGTTTGTCGCGCTGGCTGGCGTCAACACGCGACCTTCAAAATTTCGTCCCAACGTGACGACCTTTCAACCTTTCAAGCGCCAGAGACACGAACAAAACAATTGTGCCAAGCAGCGGTTGACGGTGCATGCTGTTAATGCCGACAACGTTTTTTCGTGTCCTTCTTCATGTCTAAAGCGAAAGGGCAACTGTTAAGAAAAAAACGTAATTGACTAAATGTTTATGCTGTACAAGTGCCAAAATTACGATATGATTTTGAAACATGTCGCAGGGGGGGACTGCAAAATATTTTCTCATCACCTGATGTTCTTTAACGTGCGCCCAATGCGCTATGCATGAACATTTTTTGCATTCCACCCCCCTCGACCTGGTACTTGGTGAACCTGCGACCTGGTGCTTGGAGGCGCAATGCCATCTACTTAGCTACCGTGGTTGGTTAGCTATTCAGAATGGAAGCTACGTATTTTGCTGGCATTAGCCGGTTACTTGACTTCGCTTTGATGCAGCTCTAGCCGAGCTTCCTTGTAATAGAGAAAAGCTTGGATTTTGATACGCATCTCACTTTGTATTTTGTAGTCCATGAAATTTTCGCCGTCTTGTGAAATGTGAAAGCGGTGACATGTATGTCCACAAAGCACCGCGAGTGAATTGTTTCACGTCGTGAACGCTTTACAGCTCGCAGAAACCACTACTCATCAAGATGTGATATCGCTTCCCGTGGATTGCAGTGGTTATTCGATTTTCCGCCGGGATTAAAGTCTCGAATATGTGCTTTACCCTCATGCTGTTGCGCGTTAGAAGCCGATTCAGTGCTTCAAGAGGTGTACGCCGCTCATTCTTCTACAACATTTCTCACTACTTCAGCCCAAATGAGATAATTTTAAAGCGTCATACGATTGAGGTAAACCTTCTTGCCTACAAGAGAAAAAGATAAATCATCGCTTTAATTAGTACAAATGTGCTGGTAAAATCGCGGATTATTTTAGGCACATTCTATTAATCATATATTTAATACGCTTCGGAGCATCCAGGTTAGCGGCAAATCCGAACCGTATGGTTCACCCCGTTATAAAGAATACGAATTGCCTAAGTATCAGCATGTGAGCTGCTATCGCACGTAATGACGGCACCACGTATAATTCGTTGTTTGTTGTATGGCGAAAACGTTCGTGTTGATGTTTGACCTCCTCAGTCTTGCGCTCATGCAAAAAAATAAATAAAAAAAATAAACGGGCTTCGCACGATGTGTTTCAAATTGAAGATGCCCTTAGTAACGTCAGCCAAGTTGTTAATAAAAGTCAATACACGAATATATGAAGTCTATATATATATATTCATATATACAGGGTGTTTCAGCGAACACTTTCAAAAATTCTTAAAGGTTTCCTGTGGCAGATAGCACAATTCTAGTTTATGAGCTGGTCTACTCGAAGAGGCGGACATTACTTGCACAAGAAATTGAAATGCATAATCGAATAATTAACAGAAATTCACTAATTAAGTTTTTAACTAATTACCTGATGGCTCATATTCCAATTTACAAATTGTAGCCGTGGAGTTCGCAAGGCAGATCCACTTGGAACGAATTCTCGGGATGACACCAGTTTCAAGATATTAATTCCCGAACTTTGCGGAGAAATGCATTGCCGTTCCAGTTAGATTCTTAACAAAACGTCCCTTTTTGCACTGAAGCACAAAATTAACTGGAACGCCAATGCATTTCTCCGCAAAGTTCGGGAATTGATATCTCGAAACTGGTTTCATCCTGCGAATTAATTCTAAGTGGATCCGTCTTGCGAACTCCACGGCTACAATTTGTAAATTGCAATATGGGCCACCAGGTAATTAGTTAAAAACGTAATTAGTGAATTTTTGTTAATTAGTCGATCATGTATTTCAATTTTTTGTGCAAGTAATGTCCGCCTCTTCGAGTAGATCAGCTCATTAACTAGAATTGGGCTATCTGCCACAGGCAACCTTAAATAAATTTTGAAAGTGTTCGCTGAAACACCCTGTATATATATATATAGTATAATTGTTGTGTACTAGTTACCTGCCTCAAAAAAGTATCGTCTGATGTCACAGCCAATATTGAGTCCTTAAAAATTCAATTAGGTTGTTTTCAGCGGTCTATATCTAGCTTAAATGATTTTATTCGCACTTTATTGGTAGCGCAAAATACGAAAAGTGCCCTGTGATTGTATGCGTTGACGCCAAAGTTTCCAACAGTGATTTGAATGTAATTACCACCTGAAAGCAGAAAGCTGTTGGCGTTGGCTTACAGGAACCATGGTAGCCTAAAGAAACACTAGGTGCTCTTAGAGTAAGCCTGTGTGCACAGCGTTAGCTTTAAGTCTTCAGATTCGTTCGGTACCATTGGTGTCACGGCGCGTGGGCGTGTGATGACGCGGCGCTTTTCCCATTTCGCTCGCTACGACTATGCGTAAAAGAGCGGAAAAAGTTATGCAGCATATAGCACGCTGAAAAATGACTGAATGCGTTGTTTGAGTAAACAGTAACAGGTTTCCAATCTTATATTTTCCCTCTGTTGGAGAAATTCAAATTTAGTTTTCAATTAATGTTTTGCTCTCTCTCTCTCTCTGGTGGAGGAAGAGGACTGATGACCGAACACTGTAGGTCTCGTAATCGGATATTTACCGGTCTGTTCTTTTTTTGTTCTCTTTACGCAGCTAGGCTAACGTTTGCTCTAACGTTCTATAGATAGTTGGCACTGACGCCATCGTGGCCGCCATCTTGGGGTACTAGCAAGTCGAGAAGCTGCGTAAACAAAAAACGTCACAGCACGACAGCACATACATTGCGTCTCGTGCCCAGCGACAAATCGACAACAGTGATAATCCGGTTAAAGACGGTCCTCGTCGAAAAGGAAAACGATGTGCGCGTGATAATATGGAGCACTGACGCCATCGTGGCCTCCATGTTCGTGTACAGGCTGAGTGAGATAACTGCGTCCGTGACGTCACGTGAAAACCATTTATAGTATCCGAATGCTGTAAATAATACCGCGTGCAAACGGGTTTCCTCACACATGAGTAGGGGGCGTAGTAATCTCGGTTGAACAGCTGGGTGAACGGGACAACGATCCGAAAAAGGGGGCAACCAGGCAGACATGCAACGTCGTGATTTTACAGCTTGCTGGCATTAGCATTGTCTTGATTGCTTCAGCTGTGGTGATACTTTTATAAACCGCGCATTTTTGCTATATTCGAAATTGATCTCAAGGTGCATAAACTAGTCTGGGAAAGACAACAAATTCTACAGCCAGAAGGTAGGCATACAACTCTGAAATTTCTGTACGGCAAGCAGTTTTGATGTGTTTCATGCAGACAAATGCATTTACTACAGCGTAGCCTCTGCCGTATTTCTGTTATTCGGCTTTCTTTTTTTGAGCTATACCGACATCCATTTCCTTTGCGCCCCAGTCAGACATGATCTTTTCACTTTTGGCAGGTCACCTCCTTTCCGAGTCACCAGCAGTACAATGATGTAGCCTCCGTACGCTGGACAACATTCCCACGATGCACCGGTCAGTTCGTGCATCATCCCAGCTCTGTACGGCGTCTCGCAGCAGCGCCAAGTTTTGGTAATCACGGTAGAGCAGCAGCAGGCGCACCCCAGGTGGTTGGCCTGTCCCGTGTGTTGTGTTTCTTCAGCCGGGATGTTGGTCTCAGCATCATCACTGCCTATGTGACCAGTGGCCTCTACGTAAACTGTCCTGGCTGGTACCGTGGTCGCACTTAACGTTTGGAGCTACAGTTCAAGCATGGATGCCAGAGGCTGAGGCTACGTTCCAGGCCAGCGTAGCGAGCTCGTCTCCTGCTTGCTTGCCTTGGACGATGATTCAGCGAAACGGCGGCCCCTTCTCTTCTCCTAAATGTTCGGTGTATTTGGTGTAGAACGGCCCTATGCCGTGGCCACTGCGTGAAATTTCATGCTTATTTTTTGTAGTCATGCAACGTACTTATGTTATTTCATGTTTTTCTGTGTACTGTGAATACATGTTTTCGTAGCGCACGCGTGTTTCCTTGCAAATTAAGCATTTCTTGCGCACTCATTGAATGTGGGACGCAAGGAAAAGAATCTTACAGGCACACTGAACGCCTAATAGGCACCGTGCACATACTTTGGGTGATATTACGAGTATGGTTTAGCTACTGTAGTGATAACGGGCCACGCACGCATTCTATTCTGCTGCCAACTTCTCGTTGGGAGCATCTTTGTAGTTCGGGTTTTAAACAGTCTTTACATATGCAATTGCAATGTCATGAATCCTCGTCGCAGGAGCAAGGTATGCTGTGTGGTAGTCTCCAACAGCTCACATAACAATTGTGCAGAAATTGCAAGCGTGCGAAAGCGCAGAGGCAGAGGGCATATTGCTCGCCTACACCGGTTGCTATCCAATAATGCGCTTAGCATGCTTTGGGAGGTGGTTATTGTGGCTCTATGTTGGCACTATGTATTATGGGTGGTGATCCTTTTACTAACATGCCTTACCCGTATGCACCAACCAACCGGCGCCATCAAACTCCACTTCCTCAAGGACCATTACAGAAGCCCGTGGCACGTCTTCGAACAGAGGCGCTGTACTTTAAATGACAACATCTGTCTCTTTCAACGTCTCAAACGCTAGCTGTCGTAAAGGAAGAATTCGAGAACGCGTTACACTTAACTATTTTTAGGATCAGCCCATGAAAATATTTTGGGCAGTTGCAAGAAATTGCGGTTATTACCCAAAGAAAGATAAGCTCATTATAATCCATTTGACATCTAAAGATTGTTGCGATAGAACAGTTCGTGTAACAAATGAATCAAAGGCGATCGTGTTCCAGCTAGGTGGAATACTCATTTTTTTCCCTCGCATTCTTATCGAGCGTTGTGCCTAGTTGAGCGATATCAAGGATACACGGAAACTGCCTTGAAGAGGTATAGTGACCAGATGCAGATGCCAACCACAAAAGTGCTCAAAGACACTAAATATTCAACCGCAAAGGTAGCTACAAATCAACACGGCAGGTTCAAACCCGCACATCACGAGTAATCGTCGCTTAAAGGACAAATTCGGTGTTCCCTCTCATATTGCTCAGGATTTCCGTAGATTATATCAAGGAGTAAGCATAGATCGAGTGTAAAACTACCCCTACTGAAGAAGACTGCATGATTTGGTTCAAACATTTGCAGTAACAAATATCTCAAAAGTCTTTCATCCTTATTACAATGCGGT
The DNA here is from genome assembly GCF_013339745.2 of Dermacentor silvarum. Taxonomy (NCBI): domain Eukaryota; kingdom Metazoa; phylum Arthropoda; class Arachnida; order Ixodida; family Ixodidae; genus Dermacentor; species Dermacentor silvarum. Next base: position 244,018,686 of record NC_051154.1, read on the forward strand.
CGCCGTCTCTAATGTTATGTAACAGGTCGGAAATTCTAGTTGTGCGGATGGACAGTAAACAAACGAAAAGCAGCTATGCAGTGAAGGCACGCGAAGCAAGGTGAGGGAAATGGTCATTTTATGGCGAAAAGCAGTTAAGAGCCACGAAACTAGCTAAACAGGTCCACTTGTTTGCCAGTACGCACCAATAATCATATTTGGCGCCAGTGACGTCAGAGGCACGATGTTAGACGAGGGAAGGATTCCCAGAACTGCGCAGAGCATAGCAAGGTAGCCGAATTCAAGAAAGGACAGCGGCACGGTTGGCGTAAGCAGCGAGGAGCGGTCCAGAAGCGAATCTTGTTTCTTCAAAAATGCCATGCACGACGGTGCAGTTACACATGCTCGAAAGTAAGCGACAGCTATCAGCTAGGAAAGTGGCTTAATGTGTCCATCTGAAGTGCTTCTTTAAAGTTTGGGGCGTATGCTTGTGGTGGAGCGCTACAGTTTGCAATGTGTAAGCAAGGGTGCACGGTGTGTCTGAGAGAATAAAAAGAACTGTTGAAAAGAGAACTTCTTCGGGGAATTTCCAGTAAGTATTCAAGCCAAACAGCGCAATACGGAGCTGCATTGCAACATCACCCTTCGTCCCTACCCCCCCCCCTCCCCCACTCTCCCGAAACATGGTGCCACTCTTCAAGGAGTGCAATCGCATAGTGCAAGCGCCACCGCATTTTAAGGGCGCCGCAGTCATCAAGAGTATAGTTCCAACAAGTGAAGTGTGCGCTTTGCACGTGCTATAAAGTTTCTTTTAGATTGATAAAGTATACCTAAGAACGCTGCTTTCGTTGATTTCGCAGTAGTAATAGGTTGATTATTAGAAGATGAAATAAAAGTTTCTTTTTTCCTTAATGTCGTGCCGCAACTCCCTGGCCGTTACGTCAGTATGACGTCACATGTTTAAAACTACTTTTTTCGCATTTGGATCGTTTTTGTTGAGGAAAAGTTATGTTATTTCTCCTTTTTCTGTGTACTTTCGAAGGTCGCTCGTTGGCTCTTTTTTGAATGGAATGCATTCCCTTTTCTTGCAATAATAATTTAACTTGATAGAGGCCGATAAAGTCTTGGGCATCACAGCGCGTTTTTGAAAGCCGGCATCGCCATCCGCCTTTTGTTTCTGCGTCTTTTCTGGCTTACAAAGGAATGTTTTCGCTGTGTAGGAATGATTTTTTTTAATTGTAGAAAGGCAATTTATTACCACGGCCTAAATAATTTTTTCTATAGTGTCCCTTCGAGGTAGGCCGCATGCGGTTGAACTCGCGGTTTCAAAGAAACGGAAAATGGTGTAGGTTTAGCGGGAGCGTGAAGATGTGAACGCAATTAAAGTTCTTCTGCTGCTCGGGCTTGCTTATGCGGCCTTCGAAGCAGACTAATGAATACCCTCCGAGCGCCCAGTATATCTGTTGTAGAAGGCCTTAGGTCATTTGGAGTAAAACGCAGGGCACGCGAAAAGGAAAAAAAAAAAGATGCGAGAGAGCCTGGAAAAAACGAGGTATGCGTCGATTTCAGGTGGGAGACAGTGCAGCCGAGGCCCTTTGAATTCCCTAACTTAGCTTTATGTATATTTTCTTTGCAGCATTAAATTCCAGTATTTCAACGTCGTTTTCCGACTAACGAGTTCATTTATGCATGTCGTGGTGTAATAACAAGTGGCACTTGTGTCTCGTCTGGTATAGTAAGTTTTATTTTTGAGCTTGGCATTCAACGAAAAATAAGAATTATTGTGGTTTGCTTTTTGTTTGTTTTTGTTTTTATTCATGCACAAGGCAAAATATCTGCACGCTCTACCATTTGCATAAGTGTACAGAATACACTCTAAGGAAAATTACACCCTCGAAGAAGGACTGGACGTCGAAACACTCTTTTTGCACCCTTACTTTCTATGAAAATTTTCAAAATGGGTGAGCCAAACACCCTTACTGCACCCTTTCATTGATTTCAAGGTGCTTAAAGGGTGTTACGTGCAAAACATACACCTTGCAGAATTTAGGGGTGCTAGAGCACTTCAACATTTCAGGCAAGTAAAAAGCCATAAATGTGTATTTTCGTTCGAGTCCGTCATATGGTCACAGTAGACTGTGGATCTCAACCTGCTACTTCATGACCATGGAATCTCCGGTGGTGAAATGGAAATACATAGCTTTTTGTTTTATTTCCTAACCTGCCTTTGAGTTTTACCACTGGCCTCGAATAGCTTGTATCAGCTGCCAATTCCCAGTATATCATGGTGCGTCAGCCAATCACGGTGCTTCAGGTGCATGTTCTTTCTGGTGTAGCCTCGGAGCCAGCGCAGTATTAGGAGCAGCAAGTCTTGAGCGGTTTCATGCAGTATCGACTATAATAAACATTCGCGGATGCATGCGGAGCAACGTGGTAGCGCTTAGAACACAGCATTTATTGTGGAGCTGGAGTCCCCGGCCGCTAAGTAGAAAACCACGTTTGCTTTGTCCCCTTCTTTCCTTCCTGGCTTTCGCATCTTACGGCTAGCTTCGCCTAAATTGTTTCACCTTGGTGCGAAATCATGGATAAATAGCAGCACAGAAGAGCGTGGCGTTAGCCTGTTAGAGCAGCTACAGGCACTGCTGCACTCTTAAAATTAAGATGCGGTATTATTCCCTGTGATAATGTCGGCAGAGTGATCGAGAGAGGCTCTGGCCCGAGTCGATAATTTAGGTCATTGTAGAACGTTTTTTCAGAAACGCGGCTTAAGTATGTCACAGAAATTCTGACAGTCAACATCTTTACAGAGAGCACTACTTAGCGCATGCATCTATCAAAGCACCGGGCATGTCTACACAGGATGACAAAAAATATTCTGGAATTATTCTGCGGCAGAAAGGTAAATTGAAGAAACTTCAAACCAGTTGTGTCGGAAAAGGTACGCTGACTCGTTTTAACTGTTCTACTCTGTTTTGTCTTTCAAAGCCGGCATTACAAAAAAAAATAATAAATAAAAAAATGAGAGCGCAGTGGTCGAAAGGTAGGATTTCCGACTCGGGATCGATAGATCTGCAGTTTGAATTTGCGCTTTCTTTTTTCGCTTTCATTTTTATAAACGTCTCGGAAGACACTTCGCGATTGCTTCCGCAGACGTCCTAAGGATAGAATAGTGATGTAGTAAAATATATCACTGGAAAAAAAATGTAGTTTGCATTTTGGCAAAACACACATTAGGGGAAAGGGTGCCATTCCGAAAAATCACCCGTTCAAATTGGTGTAATCGTTCGCTAACCTCTTTTCTATGGGTGTAAGGGGATAAGTTATTAACAGGAAAAAATACCCTAATGGTGTAATTTTTCTTAATGTGTACAGCGCGTTTACATTCAATGCCGAAAATGGTGGCTACCTACACGGGAATTCTAGATATTGCCTCTTATGACACCTGTTGAACTTCACCGCAATGCCCCAACATAACTAATTTGGCAGCATCTTTAAAAAGTGATATTTTGAAAGATCAGTCGAATTTCAAAAACTTTCGGTTAGCAACGGCTACTTCCGTCGAATAACATGTATGTTACCGCAAAAGCATATATGCTTTTGCGGTACTTAGTCGTAACTCGCCTGCTGCGTTATAGCTGTGTTTTTCGAAGCTGAAGACATCTTGGGGGGCTACATCGACGAAGTCAGAACTTGCAGCGCTCTGTTGTGCAATTGAATTGCTAAGTCTGGAGCCACCAAAGCGACAAACAGATTTCTCCGACTGCAAGGCAGCCTTCCGAAGCATACAGAACGGAATCTGCCAAACCCACTGAACAAATGGTCAAGAACATCAACTAACTCATTCCCCCAGTGTTGACTAAGAACCTGAGGCACAATTAGAAACCGTCTTTAAGCTAGCCAAATCAGTATATTGTTATTAAGACGTTGCTTGGCGTGGCTTTTAGCACATGACGCATGGAATTGACATCTTAATCAGCATGCAAATATAGCAACTTTCGCGTCAAGCAGATAAGTGAGGAGGTAAGTGAGTTCACCTTGTACATCTGTGGATGCATGTCTGACAGAAGTTCGGTAGCACAGGCATAAACAAAGATTTACTCAGATATTCTGTATATTCCTGAGGCATCAGAAACGAAATAATAGCGTGTGTGTAACCTTCCAACACTATACTGGCGGTGCATTCATTTCAGAGACTCCAGTTCTGAGTTCGAGGTGATTCGCCAAGGTAACTCCAGAACTATACGCCGAAAAATTATCACCGTGTGGGCGACGCATAATCATTTGTCCTTCTCCGATAGGTATTATTGAGAACGAGCTCTTCGAAGCAATGATAATCATTTTTGACGCCTCTGCTGAGACCTCCTTCACATCCGAAACATGCAGCAGAACAGTTGCCGTCCAACTCCTAAATGTATGACGCTATTCGAACGACGGCATAGTTACTCACTGTCCCCTACACGTACTGTCATTTTGTGCGATTCCTGCACACTACTGCTGCGTATACATTCAGCAATGTTCCCACGACAGCTCGCTGTTTTTATATTGAGGGTAGTAAGCGGCGGTTTGCTCAGGCCATCGCCATTGCAGCAGCGAGTGCTGCTGCAATGAAACCTAGCAATGCCACTTCCTTTTTCCTATACTACTGGCTGCCACCGTGCCACATGATATCTCTTACCTCACGCAATACATTTGATGGTGTCTTCCTTTTGAGCGTGAGGCAACCTTGGCACCAAAATACAAATCAGAGGTTTCTCGCACCACACACGTGCTGCGCGCTAAGCAGGGTATCCCAGCCAACCTTTGCCAAGCTGTTCAACAAAACCGAGATTGAAAAAACACGGCGAAGACACGATTTGAAGGCTTACGGTGTTCGGTCATGAGAGGCCCCTGAAGACCGAACACCGTAGGTCTTTTAAATGTCTCTTGCACCGTGTGTTTCTTGAATATTTTGTTTTCGTTGAACAGCTTGGCTAAATTTAGATGGGATAGCCTGTACAGGTGAGTTCGCGTGGTTTATATAGAAGCGGAAAGCTAGCTTCCAAGACCATGCATTAAGCGAAGCATTCTTTGCCCAGCCCGTCGGTCGGTCAGTATTTCAGCGCCACAAATGCCAAGGAAGAACTATATACACTGGGAGACGTTAGGAAGTCGACGAAAAAGACTTCATGTGAAAATTGTCCTCAGAATTTATCATCGTATAGTCTGTATACAAAGGAATATATATATATATATATATATATATATACATATATTATATAATGCAACCGCACTAACCGCCACAACGTGCTCTTCATCCGTAAAAGTGCATGAAGCTTCTAAAAACTATTCGTGGTTTAAATAAATTGCCTTCTGAT
>NC_051154.1:244024118-244173013 GCF_013339745.2 Dermacentor silvarum
CCTTTATCGCTGGATCCAATCCCGGACGCGGTGGCCGCATTTCGATGCAGGCGAAATGGGAAACGGCCGTGTGCTTGCGCTGTAGTGCACGTTAAAGGACCCCAGGTGGTCAAAATTGATCCGCCGCCCTCCACTACGGCATGCATCATATCAGAACTGGGTTTTGGCACGTACACCCCGAAAGAAGAACAGCTATTCTTTGTGTCCCGAACGAGTAAGTTGTGTTCGGAAAAAGCAAGTTATAGCGTGTGGGAAAAAATAGCTGTATTTAAACAATAACAAAGAAAGAAATAAAAAAAAGGAGGAACATTTAGCAGGTAAGCCCTTACAGCCAGCCAACGCTCTTCTGTGACCCTCTACAATGTCGAGTCTTCTATGTATTTTTTCATTCACCATGGTATCGTGCATCTGCCGGAACTGGAGCAGTAGAAAACCGCACAAAATTAAAAAATATTAATTGTCACTTTCCATTTCTGTGACGTGTTTTATTCTCCACTTGGTGGCTAGGTTCATCGTGTTTTCGGCTAAACTCAAGGAGACATGAGAGACAAAGTCACTACACAAAGCTTAAAAGAAGGAAAGAGAAAATCAGAACGACACTAAAAGGCCAACTGTAACGAAATCCCTGGGCTAAACGGGCTATAAATGCATAGCATATGCTATGAATGCAATCTTGGCGAAGTCGCAGGGTGGTATTTTCTCATTTCTTATTAACAGGCTTTACCAGCGACTAAGCAAAACCACATCGCCTCGCGTAGTGATGCGGATATGGCGAAGTCCCGGAACCGTACACGACGGTGATGTCTCAGTTTCGCCTGTAGGCGCTCAGGTGCATCGCTCGCTCAGCATTTCAATTAGAAGGGAGTCTCTCGTGATGTGCTTTATCGTTGTGCACGTGATTTGAGCTGTTCCAAGAATGCCGACGCGTTGCGGGTCCGTTGGGTTGCTCGAACACGTACTCGAACACGAGCGATGTCTGTGCAGTACGAACGCTGCGCAGAGGAAGGCAGAACACGTCTTTACTATCCCAGCTTTCAGGGCGCAAGCGTGCACGCGCGCCGCAGCGGGCAAGTGCGACGCGGACCATCCAACGTACGCACAGCACGTAAACTGCAGTTGACGAAGCTCCATAGGCTACATTTCACAAGCACAGTCACTCACCTTGCAAGAACGCCGCTGAGAAGTCCTTCGACCTTTGCGCTGGAGTAATGTGCCAGAGCGGTACTTGCTACCCGAGGAAGCAAGCAGCAGCAGCCTGCGGTGCCTATCCGCATGTCACCCAGGTCCTGCGCGACGAGACACCGAGGCAGCAGCAGCGGCCACCAAGGCCGGCAGGCGCGCGCAGCAGCTAAGCCCAGCGGGGGTGAGAGAGAGAGGTACGGAACGCGCGCCGGCTTCCGAGAGCGAGAGTAACGTGGCGTCGCGGCTGTGTCCTCGCCCCTCACGCAACACCCGAGCGCTAGCGCGGCAGCAGGTAACCCGTTTCGCCCGCTCTGCTCCCTCGAGCGTCGCAGGTGACGTTGGCGGCACAGCCAATGGGAATTCAGGTGCCCTTTCGCTGCTACAGACGCCGCCTGCTATCTCGCTCATTGGCCATTTGATGCTTTCGCATCAATAAATATGTTTAGGGCGAGTTTACGCGGTCTCCGCACGCGTTGCCACTTCGCGACGTTTACCGCTCTGCAACCTTGTTCAGCGTCATATCACCGAGCTTTGACTATGGTTGACTAGTCTGCCTGGCTTTATTGACGATGATGAGCAGCTGCGTCACGCTAAGTCATTTTATTTGCTTCGCAGTGTCGGTGGTATACATTGCTGCAGTCCTCCTTTCTTAAGGCAAAAGCTAAGTTTAATGTCGCAAAAAAGCATCGAAGCTCTAATAAATGACAAATAAAAGCGATATCACAAAACCGCTGTAACCTGTTCCTATTCAGACATCTAACTCTGATAAAAATCAAGTTATACACACGGCTCATAAAGGTATTACTATTTTCAGAATATGCATTTTGTAACACGCTCATCAATATTGGAAAAAGCTTTGTGAGCTGTCGGCTCCATGACACATTTGCCTATTTACGATGAACAAGAATACAAAGCTCACTGAACAGAGAGGTTTTTGCTCTGGATTTATGACTTTGCAAATTATGATTTATGCTTTATTTTTTTAAATAGAGCGATTTTGTGGCACTGTTTGTAGGAACTATTAGGCCTGAAATCACGATTCTGCTCCACAGTTCGATGGAATTATTATTGTTCTACTAAAAGGAAGTTATTTCCTTCGAAAATGATTCAGTTAGACGTTGTCTAGCTACAGCATTTCTCCGTTTCACATCTACGGTATTTGAACGAAGAAATCGGAGTAGATGGCAAAAGCCTGTACTTCGCGGCGTTAGTTCCAGCTATGCGCTAAACGCAACTTTCCTCTAAGTGATACTGTGATGCACTGTTCAGCCGCGCTGGAGAACGCCATCTGCTTCTTTTCTTTCTTCTATCTTTCAGTTCGTGCCAATTGTTCCATTTCAAGCTTTACCTTCACATACTATCCATGCGGCCTCGTTAGTGTACATAGTACGCACAGCATAGTGGCGTATGCGGGATGTAAAACATTAAGACATGATGGGGGCAAAGTAATGTGTAGCAAGTTCATTAGTTTCTTATTACACGAATATTTTCACCATTAGTATTGTATAAAGATGGGACCGGAACGTTCTCACAGGAGTTGTAAAGGGGCCCCTAGGCTACTTGCTTTATATAACCATAATGAGCGAATTATTAAAGAAAAAGCGAAAAAGAAAGTGTTCTTTTTTTCAGTATTCAGCAATCGTTGCTATCATAGTAATAAATCTCAGATTACCAAGCACTCGTGTTTTATTAGGGTATAGATTTTTGATGATTATTCAAGCGGATCGATGCTCATCGTATAGGGGAATTTGTGATTTTAATTTCATGTTACATGTAAGAATGTATGAAGCAGCATTTAGGTCAGACAATAAATAGGTAGAGCTGCAGAAATGCAAGGTACGTTTAAAGCAGCAGGGACTACTTCGATTTATAGTGCTTTTCATTGAATAGCACTGCCCACATTGTTAAAGTGCAATGAGCAAGAGCTGATTGCCATAGAAGCCAAGCGCAGAGCTCGAGATTCCTAGAAAGACCTCCTTCGAATTATTTCGGGCATGCATGATGAAAAAAAACACAACTGAGTAGAGAGACGTTGACTATTCTTGTTTTTCCCGGGTTAAGGATGACAAGCCCCATCATTCTCTTGATTCAGAAGGTGAAGTTTGTTTTGAATGAAAGAGGGAAATCTTCATTTCAATATGCGAAGTCTTGTGTAAATTGTTGCGCCACAAAAGCGCATAACATTTCGTTCATTTTCGTCGATCGTGTGTTGTCCATGCAGTTTGACGGAGTCGATTGCGCGTGGAGTGGGAACTGGCCTGAGCCGAATTCTCCTGGCCCTGGAGTGCGGCGCCGTGGCTTCACCGGAGTATCGACTTGGCGTCTTGGGCTACATGCCGCAAATCCACGCCCACGACACGCTGTCTTGTCGGCTGACAACGCTGTGTTGTATTAAGGCCGAGCGTAACAGCTACATGGACTGCATACCATCTAAAAGCAGCTGCTTTTGGAGGCTAAACACCAGGTGAGCCAAATTGCAATGCAACAAGAATGCCGAAGGACAGCAGTAGCCTCCATTCATATGAATTCGATTTGTGGGAGTTTTATCAGAAGCCGCATACGCTGGGTGTGCTATTCCTTCAGTGGTGGGACTATGGCGGCTTTTGTAAATGCCATATCGATGCTTGGACATGGATATGGCCATGTAGGCTATATTTATTAGCGCCTAATTTGGAGCCGTTTAGCTTTCACAGCGAAAGGTGTTAACGTGAAGAGAGAGTATAAATAAACGGCTATCGTTAGAAAATATTTCCAGCATCAACATTCAATTTTTTCATGTTGCAGGCAATTGAAAAGTGAAAAAAAATGCATCAGGTTCGTAACTCAATAACACAAACTAATCTAAGGTTCTATATACCGCAATCTTATGCATCCGACTACTAAGGTTAAGAGTAACAGTAATGATTTATTTCGAATAGGGAAGTGAACAGGGAAAGGCTGCAGCCATCGATCGTAACTGCCTTACTTTTCACTGGCGACATGATTAACACCGCGGCTGCAGTAAAAATAGTAAGAGGTGTAATATAGAGATGAGATTTTTAGAAAAATATTCGTTACATTTTTTTTTCAAAAAGGAATTGTTAATGAATGGCACAAGGTATTTGAGTTGTGATGATTTTTGGGGGGAGCAGGCATGAAGGTGCGTGTTAGTTTAGCGCGTCTTAAATATTTGTTGGAAGTTTTTCAACTCGCACGGAGGTGTATGTTAGTGTAGTGTGTGACTGCCTAGTGAAGTTTTTATTCACTTGGCGGCGATGTGCTCGACGTACAGGTTTTCAGATGCTGCGGTCGTTCCTGGGGTCCCAGGATCCGAGCGCACCGACGACGATCGCCTCCACGGACACCGTCTGGAACTTCCGCAGCAGGTACTCCTGGACGGGCTGGCACTTCTCCTTCTTCTTCTGGCAGGCCTCGTTCAGGGGTGCAAGCTGGTTGTCAAACGGGCAGGTCACGTCCACGGTGATCGCCTCCTCAACCCTGCAAAGAACAAGATCGGAACGGAGGTTAGTCGTGCCCACTGGCCTATCTTGTGGGTGACAGTGAAACACTTTCACCTAAGCCAAAAGGCCGAGAAGCGACCGCATCTCGATGGAAGCGAAATGCAAAAACGCCCGTGTGCTTGCGTTGTAGGGCACGCTAAAGAACCTCAGCTGGTCGAAATCAATCCGGAGCCCCCACTACGGCGTGCCTCATAATCAGAAGTGGTTTTGGCACGTAAATTGCCAGAAAGAAAGAAGAATATAGAGAAGGGGGTCAAAGAGGTGAATGATACATCACATGTCGCTTTGAAGTATAACACTAACTTGTGCGTAGGGCTTTTGCAAAACCCCTATAAACAAGTTAGCAACATTACGTAGGCTCGGTTGACTTCAGACGGTTTAAAGGAAGCAATTTGCCGAATTGTCGTATATTTTGCACGGAGTTTGGAGTGCCAAGCTTAGTGAGCAATTTTTTTTTAATTTACCAGTTGTGATTTCTTCTAAAGTCTCCTTCCCAAATTTGGTGCAACTTAGTTTTGTCTCCTCAACTAAATATAAGTTAGTGTAATCGATTCATTGGTGGTTTACTAATAGCGCGTGCTTCTGATGCATATCTTAGGGAAATAGGAGCTAACTCATTGTGAGACCTTCCTCTTAAGGCTGGGTACAGTTTACCCCGTCGCTGACGTGATGCTGATCAGATGATCTACCTTGGGTAGAACAGTTTCTTGCACTGGCCGACACCAGCATGGACCTTTTATTCATTTTATTTATGGCATGCCTGCTTCGCCCATGCGGGCATTACAGCAGGAGGGTTACATTGTAACTTCTTCTTTCTGGGGTTTTAAGCGCCAAAACCAGTTCTGATTCTGAGGCACGGCGTAGCAGAGGGCTCCGGATCAATTTGGACCACCTGGGGTTCTTTAACGTGCGCAACAACGCAAGCACACGGGTGTTTTGCATTTCGCCTCCATCGAAATGAGGCCGCCGCGGCTGGGATTCGAGCCCAAGACCTCGTGCTCAGCAGCGCAACGCCTTAGCTAACTGAGCCACCGAGGCGGGTAGGGGTTAAAAGAATAAACAAGTGATTACATGCCTAAAGCGCAATAAAAAGCATTGTTGTTTTCAATATTACTCTTGTTAATCGAAAGAGTTTTCCATTATCGTATATATTGAACAAAAAAAGAATACCGAAAAATGTCACCCCTGAAAGGGAATTCGCGGACTTTGAGAGCATGGTCGTGTCTCATCGACAAATAAGTAGACAACTTAATATATCTCTCTCTCAATTTGTGTTTTAGAATATTGAACAGCGTGAAAATTTTTCAACCTGACATTTTTTCGTCGGTGTTTTAATGCTGACCACGATAAATTAATTTCACTTTCTGTCATACTTAACGTTCGACTATAATTAAGAAGTTATTATTAAGTTTTAGATATTCCAAGCCATCGAGTTCCCAACAAAAGAGTTCTGCCAAACAGCTGCTGACGGTGCAGGCTCCGAATGCACTTTCAAAGCGAAGCTTAATTTGTTTGCCTCTAACTTTGACTTTTCCACTGCTTCTTCTTCTCTTCTTCTTGCTTGCTTGCTTTCTGCTGCTGCTTGCTACTGCTGCTACTGCTGTCTGTCACGCCACGTCGGTAGGTGGTTCAGAGAGTGTACATGCATACCAGGAGCGCGGCAGAGGGAAAAGACGACTTGAGAAACTCGTTTGGACCTTTCCATTGAGTTGCCACAATACCCTCTCGAAAGCTGTAATTATCCGTGAACCCCCCGCAAAAGCATTGCACAAGCTGCAGCGCTTACCTTTGGACTAACGCGCACCAGGCCAGAGGGGAGGTGTACATAGAATGATAGAGGACGCGTGTGGAGCTTCTTTCACGCTCGGAAGAACACTTTTAGGTAGCACGTATTGAGCAACAGAAAGCTGTGTCTGGAGTTTTTCATTTTGTTCTACGATTTTCTCATTTACACTTTTCATATAATTATGATAATTAAGAAGTTGATTAAATAATTAAGACTAATTATCTAATCAGGCGGAAAGCAAAAAAAGTTTACTATCTCCGAGCGACGGCAAACATTACCTTGGTTCTGTCCAGGTATGTAGCATTTGCATACTTTAATAATTTGGCCCAAGTTAACTGAAACACCCTGTATATGATATTCCGGAAGTGGTCACCTATCAAATCGACACTTCTGTACCCGCCGTGCGTGGCTATGAAGTTGCTCGAGGTCGCGTGTTCATGCAATCGCGACAGCGGCATCCGCATTTCAACCTGGGCGAAATGCGATAACACTTTTGCACTTAGATTTAAGTGCACGTTCAATAATCCCGGGTGGTGAGAATTATTCCAGAGTAGCCGCACCACGTGTCTGAGAATCAAATTGCGCATTTAGCATGGAGAGCCCTAAAATTTAGAAGTTTCACACTTCTGCCACAATGCCATGCACCGTGTGAGGCAATGCCAGTATGGCTATGAAGAGTGGCGCACAAGAACGCTTCAAGCAAACAACTCTCGCTGTGTGTTCTGTGTACAATGTAGACAAACACAAGTGGTACATGCAAGTTAACGCTTAGTATCAATTTACCACTCTCGTATTGCAATAAATGCGGGAGAACTTAAACACTGGCCGTCAACATCAGTGCCAATTGTCGTCAATCAAAGCAAACAGCCCAGAAAGGTTCGTTTACTTTGATTGCCACAGTGCGTGGGATGTCCAAAATTTTTCACTTGTGCATTTTATGTATAATTCCCAATGATAATTGTGAAAATAAAAAAACTATATTGTAATGAATTCTGGAATACGTGCCAAAGCCACAACCACAAAGGGCATGCCACAGTGGAGGTCTTTTGGTTAATGTCCACCAGTGGGGATCCTAAACGCGCGCTGTGTACACGGTACAGCAGCATTTTCACCTTCCGCCTCTTTAGGAATGTGGCTGCCCTGGCTGGCATTGAAACCACATACTCGTACTCGGAAGCGGAATGCCATAGAGACTGAGCTACCACGGAGGGTGATATTTAAGATGATACGATACGTATTCTGCAGGCAGTAGCCACTTATTTGGTCTCTTCTCTGTTATATAATGGAAAGATTAACGTGGCCTCTCCTAAACTTCCTTTTAAAATACAGGAAAACAATGTATAGACATGTTATACGCATTTAACTGTATTTGTTATGTCATTAACTTTTATCGCCTTGGTTAAGTTAGAAGGCATTGGTCTGCATGTCCAAAAAGCGCTGCCAACAGCAGTGTTTCACGTCATAAACAATTTTCGCGAAATCCATAGTACCAGAGTCCTTTGATGCTTTGATATTGGCAGCAGAGTCGAAGGGTTGACCCCGAGTCTCTAACCGCTGAGTACACGGGAAACTCAAGCGCCCTCGCGTGGATCGGAGGGTCTTCGTATGCTTCTTCACTGGCGCCCGTCAAAGCAGGTGCCGGCGCATAGCGCGTATTCGTCTGCTTTCTAATTACGTGGCGCCTGTTGCAAGGTGTGGCGATATTATCTCCCCTCGGAAGAGCATCGACTCGATGCTAAAAGCAGCACACACGATTTACTGGGCGAGCGTAGAAGTAAACGCACAAAGACACATGCACAAACAAACGCTTGCTGACGTGCAGTCATAGAACGAATGGTAAAGTCACTGATACAATGATTGTCTACGACAAAAATAAATAAAACAGAACGACAAGATCCACAAACTGTGGTGGTTATGGTGCGCGGTATGGTTTCAGAGGCACAACGTGCACAATCTCGGGTAGTGTCTTTCGACTTCGAGTTGGTTGGCTGCCGTCAGGAAGAACCTCGTAATTGACGTCACTTACCGGCTCAGTTTCTTGGATAGGCCTTTGCAGCGAACAGGAGTCCAGACCCGAACCCGAACCGTTGCTCCTTCAAGTTCGTGCCAGCCAGTTGGCGTGCTTCCTCGGTTGGCTGTATACGAAGAGCTCAGCGTCTTGGTCAAGAAGATCAGAGCTGTCGCATGGAAGCATTGCTTCAAGGATGGTCTGGACTTCACAACCGTATATAAGGCAGAACGGCGTGGAGCGTGTGGTCTCTTGCGTAGCGGTGTTGCACGCAAACGTTACGTACGAAAGTACTTCATCCCACGTTTTGTGCTTTACGTCTGCGTACATAGACAACATGTCAGTCATCGTTTTGTTGAGCCTTTCGGTCAGGCCATTTGTCTGCGGGCGATAGGCAGTCGCCTTTCGATGCGTCGTGTAAGTTAATTGGAAAACGTCTTGAATGAGCCCTGCCGTAAATGCCGTTCCTCGGTCGGTAATGACACACAAAGGGGCGCCATGACTCAATCAAATGTTGTCCACAAAAAATTCCGCAACCTCGGAAGCAGTGCCCCGAGGCAGAGCCTTTGCTTAAGCATAGCGCGTTAAATAATCTGTGGGGATGATTATCCATTTCATCCCCGAAGATGACCGACAAAACCGGCCCAAGAGATCCATGCCGACTTTGTCAAATGTTCTTGGATGATGGGTCAATGTGTTTCAGTAATCCCGCAGGTTTCCCAGCTGGCGACTTCCGGCGCTGGCACTGTCGACCGGATTAGACATACCATTTAACAGAAGTGGCGAGTTTGGGCCAATAGCACGATTTTCGCCCTCTAGCAAGGGTATCTGGTGTAGCCTAGGTGGCCAGACGGAGGCTCGTCGTGGCAATATGGATAAAAAAAGCAGCAGATCCAACGAGTTCGAATCTGCATACAGCGACGATTTGTGTGAGTGCATAAAGAGTCGGAACACGAAGCACACGGAAGGCTTTATTCAGGCATTGTAGAGAGTCAAATGCAATTCCACCGCCGCTGCCGTGGATGCACGAGGATGGATGGATGGATGCTTTGAGCGTCCCCTTTGAAAAGGGGTGGTGTGTTGCGACACCAAGCACTTGTTAGTCTTTTGCCTAATGCCCTACCTTTAATTTTTAAGAAAACACACAAATACAAAGTATTACAAACCTCAAGCTTTTTCAACCGTTACTGGGAACTCTTACGTTTCTGTACACCTCCGTTGTTTGTGGTCTCCCTACTTTTCTGCCACCAAACCTCCAACCGGCTCTTAGTGATCTCTATAGCGGACATGTTTACTTCCCCCCTGCTATCCCTGAACCCAAGGGCTTCAAGGAGGTCAGAGGAGCCTTGACTGGTAGCCGGATAGATTTTTTCACATTCCCAATAAAACATGTTCCATCGTTTCTCTAGCTTTACCGCAGCAAGCACATGCGTCTTCATCCTTGGTGTATCTCGCTTTATTAATACGCCTTCTAAGGCATCCTGATCTCGCTTCGAAAAGTAAGGAGCTTCCCTTCAAGTTATCATAAATTGTTTTCGCCCTGATTTCGTTTTTTTTCTCTTTAGGTAGTTAGTCATAGCAGGTTTCTTTTCCATTGCCGCCACCCATGACACTGTCTCAGCCTCTCTCACTTTGCGTTTGACGTTCTTCGTTGCCGTGTTGTGGCCGTACCGGTCGCATACTTGCTGGTAAGCTTCCTAGTTCTTTTTCTCCACTGTGAGTCAATGTTTGGCCTGTACAAATACCTGAACACCCTCATGCTCCCATATACTTTCTTCCATATTCCTCAGTCGTTCTTAAAAATCAATTTTACTCTGAGCCGCCCTTACTTCAAAATTTGGCCAGCCCATATCACCCTGCACAGCTTGACTTCATCACCGTGACTTCAAGCAAACAACCGCATTTTCAAATGTAAGCCTTGGAACCATTACTCCTTTCCGGAGCACATTGTACCTATTGTATCGCCATAACGCTCTATGCTTTAGTATGGCGAAGATGCGCGAAGGCGAGCGCCGTCTGGTGGTGGTGCAATGGTTGAAGATGAAGATCGCGGGGAGTCCTGGCGTTTTTATGGTTATTTTTTCCTGCACGCCCGCCGCGACCACCGCCGCGAATGCGCGGAGGTGAGCGCCATCTGGGGGTGGTGCAAGAAATCCAGTGGCGGGGACTGTGACATGGCACGTTCTCCGCTGTGATTGGTTGGCCCATTCGGCAAGAGGACAGCCACGCAGGACCCAAGGTCACGGAAACCCGGCTAGGTTCACAATGAAGAGCTTCGCTTTTAAATGTATTCAAGGAATCTGGTAGCACTCATAGCGTTATAATATTGCTTTCAGCAGACTAAAGAAGTGTTTTGGTTTACCGGAGGAGTAAAGTCACTTATGTGCGCATGAGCAGCACATTCTGTCGTACAGCTACATGCTGTTGCTTCTACAATACTTTACTATACGGCGCAAATGCGATAATACTGTATGCGATAATTACCACGAAAGTGTGGTAAACCGTCTTGTCTAGAAGATAACAACAGAAACCGTCGCTTAAATCCGCTGAAAAGCGTTGACGGAATATTGTGCGTTTTTAAACTAATTCAATGAATCGCATGCCCTTAGCAATATCAGGCTTACGTCGACTCTCAACAGTAGTTAAATCGCTTATAGCGCATGTGAAGGATGGAAACAGCAAACAACGAACGTATATGGGAATTTCGATGGCACGTCAATGACGGCGTGTGATGCCGAAAGAATGGGCTTTTCTCGAAGCGTCTATTCTGTAACAATATCAAAATTATGCAAATTAGGATGTTTTTAGCGGCAGAAAGCCATTTTTCTTACCTACCGCAATGCGGAGTCTAGAAATCTTGTCTGAAAAGCTAACGAAGAAGATAATCATCTGAAGCAGAAGACAACCAGCCAGATATTAAATGTTTTAACGGTAGAATTATTGTGTTAGATGCTTGTGACGAGTGTTGATACTTTTAAAACTCACGATTTCCGTCAATAAATGCATTTGGTGCAACAGTAAGTCTCGGCAGGCAGACGTGTTCTATAAGAGTTATTTCTGCATACCACACTGAAATTATGGTATGATCAGTGTAGCTTCCTCTCTTGCTTTTTTTTCAGTTTTCTTTTTTGCATCTGTGTGAGTCACAATTAGCATATGAAGCAGCCGACAACTATTTCCTTTGCACTTCAGTCATACATTATCTTTTCTCTTTTGGCAGGTCGCCTCCTTTCAGAGTCGCCGGAGTACTCTGTTGTAGCCGTCGCAGGCCAGCCAACGTTGGCAGGATGCGCCGGTCAGTTGGTGCCATTTCAGTTCTGTCCGACATTGTCTCCAAAAAGTCTTGGTCATCGCGCCAGAGCAGCAGCAGGCGCACTCCAGTGACTTGTTTCACCACGGCTTCGGTGTAGTTTGTATGCCGAGAAGCTGGGCCTCAGCGTCGTCGCTGCCTTTGTGAACAGCGGCGTATACGCAAACTTTCGTCACTGGTACCGGGGTCGCACTCGTCGCTTGTCGTGGTTCGAGCATGGAGTCTGGAGGCTGACGAAGAATGTTCCAAGCCACCGTAGCGAGGCCACTAGGCGTGGCCATTTCAAGCGATTTCATGCGTGATTTTTAGTGTTAATTCAACGTACTTATGTTAACTCAAATTGCTTCCATGATCTGTAAATACAGATTTTGGTGTTGATCATGCTTTTTTATAGGCGGTTAAGTCCCCCTTGTTGAAGGCTGGACGCAAGAAATAACTGAAGGCACATCTCCGGCCCGAGGAGAATGGCCATAGCACGCACGCATCGAATGGTGATATTCGGGGTAGCCTCACATTTTCTTTTTTTTTTTGGCCAACTTCTCTTTCTGAGCTTTTTAGTTGCTTTGGCTTCAAAACAAACTTAACATTTGCTATTGCGGTGCCACATATCCTTAATGAAGGAGAAAGATTGTTTATGCTATAGGCTACATAAAAAATTGTTACGTTTTTCATGTCGACACATTGAAATACAGAATATTTCTTACCACCATAGTGTTTCTGCACTTCCACTTAGAAGTAGACGATGTTTTTGCATTTCGCCCCCTCGGAAATACTACTACCGTCAATGCCGGGATCGAACCCGCTACCTGGAGCTCAGCAACATAATAGCCACTGAGTTACCATGGCGTTAGAAGGTTTCCTCTTGAACGCATTTTAGACAGACGGTGGATATGAGTGCCGGCTCTCAGTCCATGACCTTAGTTGCATCATTGTTGAGCAGTTCGGCTATAAGTAGCCCAAACATACCTTTCTTCATGGCACGAGGTGACGTTATATCCGCTTCGCTTCACGCTATGTTACTGCGGCATCCATCCGGGAATGGGTGGAGTCAGACGGAATTTGGACACAGCTGTCGCGTGGGGAAGAGAGAGAGAGAGAAAGAAAAAGAAAAGACAAGGAGGTTAGCCAGTAAAGGGGTAAAGGGAATAAAAGCTTTTTCATAAAATAAGGGGGAGTCACCCGTGTGGTGGCTCAGTGATGGTTTTGCCGTGAAAAGGCCTGTTTACCCGCCGCGGTAGCTCAGTCAGCTAAGGCGTTGCGCTGCTGAGCACGAGGTTGCGGGATCGAATCCCGGCCGCGGCGGCCGCATTTCGATGGAGGCGAAATACAAAAACGCCCGTGTGCTTGCGTTGTAGTGCACGTTAAAGAACCCCAGGTGGTCAAAATTAATCCGGAGCCCTCCACTACGGCGTGTCTCATAATCAGAACTGGTTTTGGCACGTAAAACCCCAGAAAGAAGAAGAAGAAAAGGCCTGTTATCAGGTGCATATGGACGGCGGTAAAGAAAGTGCCATTTTGTAACGAGGTGGCGCATGGTCTTGCCATCTCACAATCTGGAGTTCCACCTTATTATGTCCAAGCTCTTCAGCGTGGGTCTCTCGATCTCGATGACCACCCCTGTGAAGATTTACCACCGCCTAAATCTAACCTTAAAATGGCACAAGTACGCCGCTTCCTCAAGTACATTCAGGGGGAGAGACTCAAACATGTCGCTTCTCAAATCTTTAGGGGTCTCACCCTCAGCCGATCCTCGGAATTATTCATAAACAATGTACGTGCCAACACAGACACTACCCCTGACATAATTCACAAATGGCAGACGTTCGCTGACCGAAAGAACGGTATTCCACGGCGGCAGCATTTTTATGTGGGCGAAATGCAGAAAACACCCGTTTACTTTGATTTAGGTGCACGTTAAAATACCCCTAGTGATCCAAATATAATCCGGAGCCCCCACTACGACGTGCCTCATAATCATATAGTGGTTTTGGCGCGTAAAAGACCATAATTTCATATTTTTTTAAAGAAGGGCATTGACACGTCGGCCCCTCGAATACGTACCTTCTACAATGTGTAGACGAAGTCCACTTGCAGCATTTCATTTTACACAGTCTCACCTTCAACCTTATCGACACGTGAACAATATTTTCCTACATCGCCATATTAAACCTTTACGGAATGACATTCTCGAAAACCCCGGTCACCTAGTCACGTTAACCTACTTCGGCTTTGCAAGCGGCCTGCCTCGCTTGATTTAGTGGGTGGCTAATTCTACTTCGTCATTCACACACACACACACACACACACACACACGCACACACACACACACACACACACACACACACACACACACACACGCTGACACACACACCGACACACACAGACAAGCACACATGCACGCACACACAAACACACTGACGCAAACACGCACTCACACACAGACACACAAGTACGCACACACACCACACACATGGAGAAGCACACAAACACATGTACACAAACACATGCACACATCCGCACGCATCTACACACACACACACACACACACACACACACACACACATACACACAGCATTCTGTTGAAGGTGCTTCAGGGCCATATTCTTTAATCTTCTATTTCATTTTCCACCATTCAGGCCTTTTGTGATTGGCTCTAACATGACTCTCAAGCCGTTGTTTCACGGTTATCGTTGAGATCGAGCACTCTCCGAGCCTTTTGATGAAAGAACAATAGAAAATCCCGCCTCCAAGCTTTAGGCTCCATTTGCTTGCAGGGGCACGAGAAGCCCGGAATACCATTCTTGCTTTCCCCTTGTTTCGGCTAACGCGTTATGTATAACACGTTAAAATATGAGTAAAAATGTAAGTCTCATATTGCTGCATTGAGATTGCAGCGTACGAATAAGTAAAGACTGAAAGACGAAGATCTCAGAGCTATACGCGGACGCTGTTCACTGTAGGGAAAGAAGGGTGACCGATATCATCACACGAGATCGATCTTCTGTCGTCTGTCGGTTTTTAAAGAAGGGGTGTGAAATTCACGCAGCATCATTTGTTTCCGAAATCTAGCCCATATGAAACCTAATGCCGGTAGGATTTCAATAACTGGGCCATTCAGGGACGCTTTCGCCAATGAATCTGCCATTTTGTTTAGAAAGAGACCCTTGCGCTTTGTCACAAAAGAGCGCGTAATCCAAGCGCGCGCCGCGTGTCACGCAAGCCAGCGAAAGAACACGCCGGCCCCGCGGCAACTTCAACAGCACGAACAACAACGCGAACAATGGCGCCTGGACGTCTAGAAGAGCCTCGACGAAGCGACGTTAACCGGAGAGAGAGAGAGAGCACACGCGCGCGCCGAGACACCTTCTCACCCGGCGAGTCGAGACATTACTACATCGTGAGCATGCACCAACAGGATGAGTCATCACCCCCCCCCCTCGAGAATGCTCCGGCAGCGGCGGTCGAGGGTACGAGAAAAGACTCGAAGGTTGCCAGGCTTTGGCCATGCTAAGAGATCACGACTGCGATAGGAAAGTTCGAGAACGCCTGTGGAAGCTATATAACCGCCGGGCGAGAATCGTCAGGGGAGTTCAGGGAGTTCAGTCCGCACCGGTGAAGTGATGTAACGTGAAGACCAAGCGTCTTCGGAAGAAGGCGATTCCCCGGCCAGCTAGTCGACGAGTTCATCGAGCGTCTGCATTTCCGGAAGAAGTTCCTTCTTCGAGATTGGTCCCGAGCTACGCCGAGATCGTCTGACTCCAAGACCAACTCTGGTGAATACGATTGGACACTTAGTGTTCCTTTTCATTTTGTACTTTACGTGTTGGACTCTTAGTGCTTGTCGTTAATTATTTTCCTGTGTTTTGTGAATACCCATCTGATTTGTATTGTGTTGTGTCTAGCCTAAGTGTGCAAGTGTGTGTGTAACTGCCTTGTGTGAAGAATATATTTTGTTGTGTTTTGACAACTCTGGGCTCTGACTCGGTCTTTGGACAGCAACAGGCGTTCGCTGGCGCACCAGAGGGCCCATTCTTACTTGTCCTTGCTATCATGGGATCATTTTCGGAAGCTGATAAGTCGGCTTTGGAATTTGGTCCGGCGTCTGCGCCTCGTTCACGGGGTCTGTGACATGCTTTGCTACCCAACCGAATCTAATCACAGCTAAATAAGGGGGCCCTAACGATTTGAAAGCTCGCAAAACCTGGGAGTCAACAGAAGCAGTGAGAGAGGAGCACGAACACAGAAAATCTTTCACTACCATTGTTGAACGCGCTGATGTATTTAGTTTATGGAGGGCTAGTATTACAGCTCGAAATTCTGCTAGAAAGATCAGTACGAAGTCTGGGAGGCGAAGAGAAAACGACCAATCAAAAATAGGACAAAATGTTTCAATTGAACACGTTTCTTCATTTTGGGAAGCCTCAGTGGCAATAACTGCCTTGATCATATGTGCGAAAAGTAATCTTTTCGGATAGGGCTTAGCATGTGGTAAGCTAGTGACGGAGACAAGAACTTTAATTCGTCTTGAGAAACTGTGGCCAGCGGGAGCCGAAGGCTCCCTCAGGTCAAGTCTGTGGCTCCACCTACGATGGCACCGGGAGGCGAAATCCCGTTGCGATATGTCGTGGGCCTTCTGGACTGCCTGGAGCTGGATGTGGAGGTCATTTCTCAGGAATTCCTCCCGCTGTTCCTTTGTGGCAAGTATAGAGTTTTCTTTGGCTCCGAACAGCCAGGGCATATGATCAAAAGAGCATGAATCGGCTCCGCATTTCGGGCACGACTGCGGGAAGTCTGGGTCTATCCTGCTAAGGGACCGCGGAGTGGGGTACGTGTGGGTTTCTAGCATTCTGAGCGTGCTAGCTTGTGGTTTGTTTAGTTATGGTTGAGGAGGAGAGAACCACCTCTTTCCAAGCGGTAATGTCAGACGATTTCGTGAAAGGTGCAGAATGGGTTTTTTATCCATACAAGCCTCGTTACGATGATGGCCGTTGACAGCTGCGCGGGTCGTGAAATCGCGCGCCAGTCGGTGAGCTCTGCATTTTTAGAAAAAAAATATATAATTGAACTGAACTGTAATGAAATTGGTACTTCACTAAACAGGAGCCGCCTGCCGAATTTCGAGGTTTAACTGATCTAGTAGAGTTTGTAGAAAAATGATTTGAGGTGTGTGGAATCGCGGCCAGTACAAGCTAAAAAACAAATCTGGCTGGGTGATAAAAACTGTTTGTAAACGCCTTATGGGAGATTCATATACCTTAAAAATTATTTTACAGCTAACAATAGAAAACGCCTACCAAGAGAATGTATCCTAGCTTCGAGATGTAAAACTTTATTTACCAGAAATTCAAGTAGCCCTAAACATTGTCGCAAGGCCTGCCTTACCAGAAGAAGGGGGCGAAGTTTAAATGCAGGAGTTCTAGAGAACAACACACACCCGAATTCGAATACAGGGTGAACATACATGCGGTAGATTGATAATTGTCGTTCGGAAAGCCCGCTCGCTAAGGGTCACTGCTTTTTTTTCTTTTTCTTTTTTTCTTACCTTAATTGGTTTTGGGGTCATTTCTCTTTTGGATATCTTTGTGTGGCCTGCCACGCTGACATTACCGATAGTGACCGAGGTTAGCCAAACCGCCCGAATATATTTTCATCTCACTGCAAGCTCTCCCCAATGTTGCCAGGTTTGGCTATATATTGTCACGAGCAATGGCAAAGACAAAGACATTGTAGTGGGGCTGGGTCAGAGGCTCTCTTGTCGGACTGAAAACCTGCTGGAACCTGTGCGCTCTGTGCAGTCTTGACTAGGCAAGCGCTAGCCGTTCACGGTTAATTAAATACTCCCCGTAACATCTTTTTGGTGGAGGTTGCGGGCTCTATTCCACCCGGCCCTGGATCTTCGGAGCGGACGCCACGTTTCTCCCGCCTCCATGGCCGAAGACAGTACGCAGACATCGCAGCCCGCGCCTGCGGCGCCGCCGACCGTGGTCCTTTCGCAGCCCCTCGACCCCGGCACGTTTTGCGGCACGGACAACAAAGACGTCGACGATTGGCTCCTATTGTACGAGCGCGTCAGCAAGCACCACAGGTGGGATGAGACTCTAATGCTTGCCAACGTCATTTTCTACCTACGGGGCACGGCTCGGGTGTGGTTTAACACGCACGAAGAAGAACTTACAAGTTGGGACCTATGCAAGGAGAAGATGCGTGCACTGTTTGGCCGATCGGCCGCGCGCCAAATGACAGCCCGGCACGAGCTGGCAGCCAGAGCTCAGACGTCCACGGAGTCGTACGTCGCATACATTCAAGACATACTAGCCTTGTGCCGTACCATTGACAAAGACATGCCAGAGACGGACAAGGTTGGCCACGTGTTGAAAAGCATAGCTGACGAAGCCTTCAACATCCTCATGTGTAAGAACTGCACCACGGTTGACTCCATTATCACAGAATGCCGGCGGTTTGAACAAGCAAAAAGCAGGCGGATTACTCAGCGCTTTAACAGACTCCCGAATACAGCTGCGACATCCTCGTGCGATGATCCCGTGACGCCCCCTCCGTTCTCGCCGCCTAACAACTTGGCCAGGATTGTTCGCCAGGAGCTCGAAGCCATGGCTCCAGCCGCTTATCAGGCACCTGCTCCCGACCATTTGGCGACAATATCTCTCATTCAGGCCGTCGTACGTCAGGAGGTTGCCAATATGAGCGTCGTATTTCCACAAGCCCCCAGTTACGCCCCTCCGCCCATGTGCGCGTCCGGTCCTCCCACTGAACACCACACGGCCCCAATTGTTGCTGCTGCTGCTTCCGCTCCCCGGTTCACACCCCGCTACCGCAACCCTTCTGAGTGGAGGACGCCTGACGATCGACCAATCTGTTTTTCTTGCTCTCGCGTCGGCCACATTTCACGCCACTGCCGCAATCGTCGGAATTACCGACCAAGTTTCCCCGGTGACCGCCACCAAGATCGTGGCCCGTACTACAGCACATCTTTTCTTGACGACCAACTCCCGGCCCGTGATTCTCACCGTCTTTCTTCGCGCTCAGAATCGACCTACGCCGATATTGCCGCGCAAGGACACTGGTCCAGCCGATCGCCGTCACCTCAGAGTCTCCCCTCAACGCGCTCCCCTCAACGCCGTCGCTCTCCTTCTCCGGCTTCCTCTGGACACCACCCGGCAAACTAGCCAGTGCAGCTCCGGGAGGTGAGGCTGCATTGACGACAAGGACCGCAAAACCTCTATCGACCCCTACTTCAAGACGCAATTTGCTCGGTGTTCTCGTCGACGGCGTGCCCGTTACTGCTCTCATCGATACTGGCGCTCACATATCTGGTATGAGTTCTACACTCCGACGCCGCCTACGCAAAGTGCTGACACCTGCCGTCTCTCCTACTGTGCGAGTAGCTGACGGCACCCGAACACCTGTTCTTGGTATGTGCACTGCCCGCGTTACTGTTGCCGGCCAGCACACTTCAGTTCTTTTCGCCGTTCTCGACGCTTGCCCACATGATGTCATTCTTGGCATTGACTTCTTGAGTGCCCACTCTGCCCTCATCGATTGTTCTTCTGGCATTTTGCGGCTCGAACTGCCATTGTGTCCTGATGACACCGCATCAAGTAACGCTCGCCTACGTTCCCTGGAGTTTCTACGACTACCCGCGCAGGCTGCTACCTACGTCCTTATGTCACCGTTTCCCCCAGTCCCTGATGGTGAATATGTGGTCGCTCCCCTCACAGATCTGATCCTTTCGCGCAACATCGCACTTCCCCATACCGTGGTGCTTATTGCCAACAACAAAACGTTGCTTCCAGTCCTCAACTTTTCTACTTCGACACATGTTCTTCCTCAAGGAATTTCACTAGCCGAACTGTCACCTTTGGAAGAATGTATTGTTTCTGCATTCGCTGCTGACGCTGAGACCGCGACGCAACCTGCCATACCGGCGCCAACCCAGGCACTTCTGGACGAAATCATATCCCCCGACCTCCTACCCTCCCAAAGTGCAGCGCTCCGTGGTGTCCTATTTTCATACCTGGACGTATTTGATGTTGCGAACAGTCCACTAGGACGTACACATGTAGTGGCCCACCGCATCGACACTGGAGACGCCAGCCCCCTTCACAAGCACCCTTACCGAGTATCTCACTCTGAGCGCGAAGTCATCCAAAAGGAGGTAGAGAAAATGCTTGATAAAGATGTTATAGAGCCTTCCTCTAGCCCTTGGGCATCCCCTGTAGTGCTTGTGAAAAAGAAGGACAACAGCTGGCGGTTCTGCGTCGATTATCGCCATCTCAATCGGGTAACGAAGAAGGATGTGTATCCTCTCCCACGAATTGATGATGCGCTCGACTGCCTCCATGGTGCCAAATATTTCTCGTCGCTAGATCTCCGCTCGGGATACTGGCAAATTGCCGTCGATGACCGCGACCGCGAGAAGACCGCATTCATCACACCCGACGGCCTCTACCAATTTAAGGTTACGCCTTTTGAGTTGTGTAATGCTCCTGCAACTTTTGAACGCATGATGGACGCTCTTCTACGCGGTCTGAAATGGTCGACCTGTCTTTGTTATCTGGACGACGTCATTGTTTTCTCGCCCAGCTTTGACAGCCACCTCCCTCGTCTGTCGGCCATTCTCGACATCTTTCGCCGGGCTGGCCTCCAGCTCAATTCGTCTAAGTGTAACTTTGGGCGTCGCCAGATCAAATTACTTGGACACTTCGTCGACGCTACTGGTGTCCAACCAGACCCTGACAAGGTCCGTGCCGTCCGTGAGTTCCCAGTTCCACGGTCCACTCAAGAAGTACGCAGCTTTCTTGGGCTCTGTTCCTACTTTCGCCGCTTTGTTCTCAACTTCGCGGACATTGCTCGACCCCTCATGGACCTACTCAAAAAGGATGCGGCCTTTTCTTGGGGCGCGGACCAAGCGTCTTCCTTTGCGTCGTTGATTTCTGCCCTCACTACACCACCTGTGCTGGCTCATTTTGACCCGGCTGCTAGAACAGAACTTCGCACTGACGCTAGCGGCCATGGCATTGGTGCTATCCTCGCCCAAACACAGAACGGAGCCAACCGTGTGATAGCGTATGCTAGTCGTCTTCTGTCACAGTCGGAGAAGAATTGCACAATTACTGAGCGGGAGTGCTTAGCTCTCGTCTGGGCTGTCGCGAAATTCCGTCCGTACCTATATGTACGGCCGTTCGTGGTCATAACAGATCATCATGCGCTCTGCTGGCTTTCAACACTCAAAGACCCCACAGGGAGGCTCGGCCGTTGGGCATTACGATTACAGGAGTACACGTTCTCGGTAGTGTACAAATCTGGCAAGTTACACAATGACGCCGATTGCCTCTCCCGCCATCCCGTTGAACCATCCGACTCCACTGAAACGGACCCCGACACCTATGTCTTGGCGATAACAGACTTCACCCATGTGGCCGACGAACAACGTCGAGATCCATCTTTGCTCTCTCTTATTGACCGCCTGCAATCCGGCACCCTCGACCCTTCCCTCAACATGTTCTTGCTTCAGGATAACGTTCTTTACCGCCGCAACATGCACCCCGACGGCGCAGAACTCCTGCTCGTTGTCCCGCATCATCTGCGCAGGGATGTCCTCATCCAGTTTCATGACGCCCCCACTTCCGGGCACTTAGGCGTTTCCAGAACTTATGATCGCATACGACGACGCTTTTTCTGGAAGGGCCTTTATCGGTTTTTTCGTCGCTACGTCACATCTTGTGACCTGTGTCAGCGTCGGAAGAAACCTGCCACTCTACCCGCTAGTCTCCTTCAGCCAATTGACGTTCCAGCCGAGCCATTTTATCGAGTGTGCCTGGACTTGCTGGGTCCCTTTCCAATTTCCACGAAAGGCAACAAATGGATTGCAGTCGCTACGGATTATACCACTCGATTTGCAATTATTCGAGCGTTGCCAACCAGCTGCGCCACAGACGTAGCCGACTTCCTACTGTACGACGTCATCCTCCAACATGGTGCTCCACGTCACCTGCTCACAGATCGCGGTCGCTGCTTCCTGTCTCGTGTGGTTGACGATCTACTTCGATCATGTGCTACTCATCACAACTTCACGACCTCATATCACCCTCAAACTAATGGACTCACCGAACGCTTAAACCGTACACTGACCTACATGCTTTCCATGTATGTTTCCGATGACCACCATGATTGTGACGTTGCGCTCCCGTTCGTCACATTTGCATACAACTCAACGCGTCATGAAACTGCCGGCTACTCACCCTTCTATCTTCTCTTTGGACGCCATCCCTTACTACCCTTTGACACCTTGCTCCCTTCTGATCCGGCCTCCACGTCCACGACTTCCTATGCGCAAGATGTCATCACGCGTGCACTCGTCGCGCGCACAGTAGCCCGCGCTCGGCTCACGTCATCGCAGACCACACAAAAGGCCATCTACGATCGTCGACACCGGGATACTGATTTTCCACCGGGCTCTCTCGTCCTTCTCTGGCTCCCATCTCGTCGCGTCGGCCTGTGTGAAAAGTTAATGTCGCGGTACGTCGGACCCTATCGCGTGCTGCGCCAGGTGACTCCTGTCACCTATGAGATATCTCCCATGGCATCCACCTCATCGACTGCCGCACCGCGAACTGACATCGTACATGTTTCCCGCCTCAAATTTTACAACTGTGATAATGCATTCTGATCACAACAAGCACCGGGACGGTGCTTCATCGGCCGGGGATAATGTCACGAGCAATGGCAAAGACAAAGACATTGTAGTGGGGCTGGGTGAGAGGCTCTCTTGTCGGACTGAAAACCTGCTGGAACCTGTGCGCTCTGTGCAGTCTTGACTAGGCAAGCGCTAGCCGTTCACGGTTAATTAAATACTCCCCGTAACAATATAGTCAAATTGGGCTACGGGAATAATTTTTTGGCGTCGACTTGGACGAGTTGGCTATGTGGCTATATTTGGGCTACTGAAAATCTGAGACTTGGCTGTGTTTGGGCTATAAGTGGCGCCCTAATCCACGCTCTAGAGGTGGATCTGATCGGGTAGAAGCAAATCTCGAACGCTGTGTTTTAGCTGGCTGAGCCGGTCGTGTGGCTGTGCGTCTGTGCGTGCGCGAAATGACCTCCCCCCACCTTTCCTTGTCTCTCTGTGCCGTTGTCTGAGCCGGTGGCTTTGATCTTTGATGCACTTAATCTTACGCCCTGTTTGACCGTTAGGCACACGATCCCCGGGCATCGGGATGAACCTGGGAGTAGTGGGTTTTTCACAGTACACTGTACTAACAAGGCTATGCTTCGGAAGGGAGAGCAATAACATAGGGTCGGGGCCGTCGGGCGATCGCGGCGCCGACATGAAAGGAAGGAAGCACGGGTGGATGACACGCTCCAGTGTGTTCATGGTCATGTATTCCGGATGAAGTAACGCTTCGGTCACAGCTTTCGACCTACTCCACGTTTCTGGCGCGAAGCTTTACTGCCATTTTCCATTTCCTGGTAGATGAATTTTGTCCGTGCTTAGATTGTAGATTTTCTTCAATAGGTTGGACGTAAGATCGTATCCTCCTCAGAGAGGAGAATCCAAACATGGGGAAGTGGGCCAAGTATGCGAGAACGTATAAAAAAGAATGGGAAAAAAAGAAAAGGCAGGAACACCCGTCTACTTCGGTGTACGTTAAAGAACCCGAGGTGGCCAAAATTAATCCGGAGTCCCCCACTGCGTCATGCGTCCCAATCATATTGTGGTTTTGCACGTAAAACCCCAGCAATTATTAGAGTTTTAGAATAGGGGCCTCAAACGTATTGGGGCCCCAAAGAAATAGCGTCGAAGCCACTGCGCATGCGCAAGACTGGAACTGTGATTGAGTTTTGCGTCGGGCACGCCATTTCATCGATTTAGCGGGAGCCCCAAAAGCTCCCCAAAAGCTTTCGTCAACAAACATGGCGGCGCCCTTCGAAGCGATGGCTCTAACCTAGTACAAAACTGGGCTCGATTCGTGGTAATGCGTGAAGTTCTTAAGCTAGAAGAAGTGATTGTGGTTATCGCTTTCTCTCAACTAACATGTGTAATGAAGATTGATTCATTATACGCCGCTGATTCCGAGTTCAATTGTCGATTTCATGGCTCGTAGGCCTATCACGGATTGACTTGGCTGGGTGAAAGTGCGTAAAATTGGTTACTCAAAACTAAGCGCAACAAG
This sequence comes from Dermacentor silvarum, assembly GCF_013339745.2. Taxonomy (NCBI): domain Eukaryota; kingdom Metazoa; phylum Arthropoda; class Arachnida; order Ixodida; family Ixodidae; genus Dermacentor; species Dermacentor silvarum. The sequence goes on from NC_051154.1 coordinate 244,048,096, forward strand.
TTGCATGCTGCAAATAGAATAAGTACTAAATTGTAATTAAAGGCAAAAACACGAAAGTCTAAATTACGTTTTTTATCATAAAATGGTATATTTTATTTTAATATTTATAACAGCTTTTCTTTGACGGCGTTGTGACGCTGCAAACGCAACACGCCTTTTCCAAAACTCTTCATTCCTGCATGCCCAACGCTAACACCCGCAAAGTGCTTTGGGGCCCCAAGCTTTAGGGAACCCTGATTCTAATACTTTATTAGCCATCAACATGGTTTGCTTTTTGACAGTAACCTGTTTTCACAGCATTACCACAGTTATCAATTTGTTGTTTACCATTGCTCTTTGTGCGCCATCGCTGCTTTTACCATTTCGAGTGAGTTCGGGACATGGCTCGTCGCCGAAAGCGACTGCGCGCTTCTTACACTAGTGTGCCGGTTTGCGCAGTAATATTTTCAAGCTCCGCTTACACCGATTCAGACAGTGAGTGGCGGCTGTTGCCTGTCACTTTTCTTAACGCTTGTTCTTGGCGTGCTAGAGAACTAAGATGGCGGCCAGGTTGATGTCAATTGACACTAAATAGGTAGTGTGTGTCCCACCAAATCCGGGCTAAGCTAATTGACAAACAAAAACAGGAAAATGAGCAAACACGATAGAAGAATGAGACAAATAACGCGAGATGTCATAGCGCGAAAGACTTGTCTTAGCTCATCAAAAACGAAGCCGTGAGCACGTCGCCATCGCAGATCGCTGGACAGCTGAACTTCTACGCCGTAGGCAGAGATAACGTGAGAGATCGATGACGCTGAACATTATTTTCTGTTCACGACAGCTAAAAAGCAGAGTTCGAAGTTCATATTACTGTAAATAACTAAAAATAATAACTTAGTACTATCTGTCATAAAATAAAAGGACTGATTTCGCCCTCTGCAGCGATTCGCTGGAAGATAAGAGCTTCCGGGCCCAACCAAAAAGTGTTCTGTGCAAGCATGATGTCGCTGTTGAAGATGTAAAGGGCCGACCGTCACGGCGGCACTGGACATTTTGTTACGACGGGTTGTGCAAAAAAGGATTTCCGTAGTAGAGTGTGAAAATGTATTCACAAATAAAATTGCAAATAAAAATGGCAATATTTGGCTAAGAAATATTTTTCACTTTTTTTCTGTTTGGCTACATTTGGGCTACAACTTCTCTAGCTTTTGGCTACGCCGCCTCGTCGGACCTGGCAACACTGCGTCAGGTCCAGGCTATTGGTTTGAAGCCTGTAGTGGCGCGCTTGATTATCACTTCACTTTTTAGAAATGTTCGCGAGTCTTGTAGTGCTAGCGTGTAATTTACGCCAGATTTTTTGTTGTTTGTTTAGCGTACGTGTGTCCTTTGCGGACAGGAGAAAGAAATTGTTAGTGCGTGAGTCGCACGTATTACATGTGAGTTTTGTCCGCAAAATTAAAGCGACCCTGACAGTACATCCATGATGCAAATGTGGCACTCAGTGGCACTAGTACGTGCCATACTAGCGGATGTAAGACTGTTCATGACGTTTGTGCTGCGTATGATATTTCAATTATAATTTATTTAGGGCATTTTCAAGTATTCTACATTTGCTCTCTGAAGCACAGCGATCTGGTTTCGTTGAACTCAGAGGTACATGTGAGCTTGCTTTGGCAGCAAAAAATTTTTGGTCCAAATTATTAGGTTAAGCGAGGCCTGGTGGATTTGAAAAGATTTCAAGCGCTTGCGCACCATGGTGTGCTTTGTCACTGGGAATGACTCTTAAGTGTCGGAGGTTGCGAGAAAGTTGTGAATCCTGGTCTAATCTCAAAACTGTGGGCTTCAGTGAAGGTTTCGTGATTTGATGGCTGCTTTGGTGCTATTATTAGATAAGGGCAGGTGCGTTGATTTGTTCGCTATACCCGATGGCTCTCGGTGCGAGCAAAGCGCTTTCCTGTGCCCTGTGGTCTTGTGTGTGCTTGTGTATTCTCAGGGAGAAGGTCACAACGAGGTTAATGCTGGGACCTCATTCTTGAGTGTGTCATCGGCCATCATTTCAAGAAGAAACCCCGAGTTCACGACTGACTACCAACGCTTCGGGCAACCTGACAGCTGGTCACCCTCAGGTGGGATCTTCCGGCGGGGGAGGAGTCTGTTGCGTCCCGAATCGGCCGGGACGCAACATTGATTGTACGTAACGATGATTGATGATTGAACGCAACGATGATTGTTTCCCATCGAGGCAGGTCCTTTCATCAGCGTCGCCCAGACGGCGACAATGCCCGACACCGACGAGACAGGCAAACAAGCGCCCAACTCGGCAGTGCTCATCTTTAGGGTGTTTCCCCCGATGCCACCCCATTCATCAGCGACCACCTGCCTACCTGGCGACGCGGCTCGACACCGGCAGTGACGTTCGGACAAAGAAGCTCCCTTAGAAGTGACCGACCACAACCGCCACCATTCGTTAGAAGTGGGGATTAGCGTGAAGGCCATACTCCCGACCCTGGCAAGATGACCGTCGGAGGGCAAGAAACTAAGTCACCGACTTTCGTGGAAGGAGTGTGAACACCCTGTTTCCGGATTTCCTCGTCCTACTTCGAAGGTGCAACATTAGAGGTGGAGTTCAGTAAACAATACGACCTCTCTGATTGGCCGCATCAAGGTCATTTGGTTCCCTAGTCGGGTCAACTAGGGACGACGAATGTTTTATAAGGAGACACCTTGAGCGCAGTAGTTGTGTGTCCTGACGTGCTCTGGTATGTGCTCAGACATGTAGTGAGCTGAGACTTTCAAAGTGCTCTCCCATGGAGTAGGCTTCCATATTTGGAGCCAATGTAAATATGTAGAATAAACCCTTCTTTTCTCTCGCTATTACTCCCGGACGTACTCATCCCTCTGGCTAAAGGATCACTGGCCTAAACGCTACCCGAGTCACAATAGTATGCAGCCGTCTGCCAGTGCAAGGCAACGGTCAGAAAGAAAACGCCATTTTCGTTTTTGTTTAATCTCCAACCGTACAGCTATAGAATGTCCCACCTAATGTATAAAATTAGAGTGGACGATAATGTTGTAATAAAGAAGAACGATATACTTGAAATATGTTACTTTAAATGTTTGAACTAAATCATTAGGTCTTCTGCAGTAGGGGTAGTTTAAGAGCTCGATCTATGGATACTGCTTGATGCAAATCGGGCAATATGAGCGGGAACATTGCATTTGTGTTTAGGCAATGATTACTCGTGATGTCCAAGTTTGAATAGGAAGTGTTGGTTTGTAACACGCAGCTTTCCGGTTGAACATTTAGTGTATTTTAACGCTTTTATGCTTCGCCTCTGCGTTTATCCACCACTTCCGGCAGTTTGGGTGTCTCTTTTGATATCGCTCAACGGGTTAAAGGCTGCCCGTTAAGAACTCGTGGAAAGAAACGAGCTTTCCGCATAACTGGAACATATGACAGCTTTAATTCATTTATTACATGAACTGCTGTCGTACAGCAATGGTTAGATACCAGAAACGGTATTATTGCAGTTAGCATTCTTTGCAAATTAAACGCGATTTCTTGTGAATGCCTAACCGTGTTCATGAGCCGATCTAAAAGGTAGTGTAGTGTAATGCGTTCTCGCATTCCTTACTTGTATCAGCTAGCGTTCTGAGAAGTTTTAAGACGCAGGCGCTGTCGCTCCCGATGCTGCGGCTCTAGTCGCTGACGCTCCACGGGGTTCTGTAATGGTCCTTGAGGAAGTGCAGCTCGAAGTTCCGGTTGGTTCGCGCATGCGGGTTAGGCACGACGATAAGGGGAGTGCTACCGATAGCACATAGTGCCAACATAATGCCACAAATAACAACATCCCAAAGCATGCTAAGCGCATTATTGGATAGGAACTGTGTCTGGTTCTTCTTTATTTTTCTTAGGCAAAGCGGGCGACGTGCCCTATAGGCACCGGTCGGCCGTCGTAAGGCGTCAGCGGCGCGAACGGCAGCTGTCGGAGCACTGGCATGTAGAGCAGACGACGGCACGAAGGCGCTCACGGTGCTTCCAGTGATTTCGCACTGCGTGTTTTAAGGGCTGACGTACCGGAAAACGCATTTTCGTGGGTTTACTATTGAAAAAGGTCGTCGCTTGTACGAGGCAGATCACATTCATAGCACCAGGTATAGTGTATAAAGCAGAAAGCGAGCGCAAATTGCGATGCAAATGCACCACGCGAACAGAGCTCACCGCGGCAAGCTACGAGGTGGAACTCCAGTAGTTATTTTCCAGATGTTATTTTGCTTTGCGTGTTAACATTCTCGCGTATTTCATCATGGAAATAGGCGAAGAACACAAACATTACGAACTAAAAAAAAGGGGGGGGGGTGATGGGGGGAGACGTAAGTCTCTCTTTTTCTGTTCTTGAGCTGCTTCGCCGATTGCACATGTGTCAGCGAGTTCCCGTTCTCTGTTCGTTGTAATTCTTTTTATCGTTCCATTGATTTACCAATCTTAATGTATTATAATCTAGCCCAGTCTTCGGCCATGGTTCATTCCACACAGCTAAGCGCGACGAGAGCCGTCGGTGGCGGCGATTGTGAATACGCGGTTGCGTTTGCGTTCGCTGTAGATGCACAGCAAGCAGTCATGTACCGGATGCATCCAGAGGTGTAAAGCGCGAGGAAGGAAAATATACCCTGACGACTACAAATCGTAGTGTTCACACACGCGGAAGCGAAGACAGGCATTTCACATCATACACGAAGCTCTTGCGTACGAACGGCTCTTTTATTAATGTTAGAACAACTAGACCATAGCAAAGCAGCGTCAGAAACGTACAGTCATCCACAAATGTTTACGGACCACGGAATCTCAGAAAGCGTTCAATATCCGAGCAGCCTGTAACAGTAGTAAGTAAAACTGAGCATCACAATGTTGTTCACATATACTGGTAGAGGTTGTAAATGCGAATACTAGGCTGCGCAAATATTCAGCTTTTTCTCAGATCTCGTGTTCGGTAAAATTTTGTGGTTGACTGTATACGTACAGTGCTCAGCGATTGAAGCGCGATACTAGGAGCGCGTGGCTGCCCCCGTTTTCTTTCTTTTTTTTTTTTCGCGCCACAGGTGAGCGCTAGGTTATCGCCGTGGAGCCAAATGCACTGAGAATGCGTCACAAAGATTCTCGCTCTCGCTGTACACCACGATGCATCAGTTTGGTGCAGTGGCGTAGCCAGGGGGGGGGGGGGGGTTGGGGGGGTTCAAACGCCCCCCCCCCCCGAAATTTTTTCCGCAACCCCCACCCCCACTTACCCGCCCTTTGTTTTCGTCGCTTCGCGCTGACATAATTCATGAAACCGGTGCTACTATCACAATTTCATCCCTGGGCGCTTCCGTTTGGTTGGTAATTTACAGCGAATCATCTCTGCATATGGAAAAAAAAAACTTTCACGGTGTTTGTCAAGGCTTTGACACTCTGTGAAGTTTTGGGCGAGAATGTGGCGGCCGCATTCTGAAGCAACAAATGTGCAACAAATGAAGCAACAAATGCAGCAGCCGCATTTTAGATGATGGCGAAAACGCTCGAGGCCCGTTTACTTAGATTTGGGTGCACGTTAAAGACCCCAGGTGGTCGAAATCTCCGGTATAGATTTCCGCCGCTTCCCTTCAGGTGCCGGTTAGGCCGCGCTCGCGCAGGATCTTAGGCTACGTTCACACTTGGTCTCGAAGCTGTAGGAAGCGGCAAAATCTTGCAAAAATCCGCCCGCATAGGCGGCAAAACAGGCAGAAAATAGGCTGCGAGCTAAATCAGTCTCGGGCCGATTTTTTCGCCATGGCGAAGCGGAAACGCGGCGGAAAGTCGTTCTGCTTCACTGCAAGCTACACTAGCATGTAAACAACCGGTCGTAAAATTGAACATGGCACCAGAAGTGTAGGCTGTAATGCTGATCGACGCGATTAAGAACCAGCCCTTGCTCTACGACAAGAGTGGCACTAAAACGTACTGTCAGCAATACTCGCGATAGTATTCAATGTCGCGCGACCGGAGGTGCGGCAACGAACCCTTGGCGTGACCCAACTTCTCGCGCTTTTGCAAAGCCAGACGAACCCACCACCGCCGTTTCCGAGGTGTCCGCGTCTTCCGTTTATTCATTGTCCATTTCTAGAAAACAAGTAGGTAGAAGTATAAAAGCCATTTCTTCTCCCACTTCCACGGCAGACAATATTTAGGCAGAATATTCCTCGTTGGCGCTCCATAATTCTCCTCGCACGTGTACGGTATGTTGCAGAAGTCGCGGGGTGCTTTTCTCGTCGCGACGATAGATTGGGAGCGTAGGTCTCACGTAGGACGCGCAGGCTTTGGCGAGCCCCAACACAAGAGCCAGCCCGGGTTTTAGCTGTGGTGTTCCCGTTGCCCCTTTGGTGTCCTGGAGGCGCCGACAATACGAAATGACGAAATGTTATTACAACTTGTAAATAAAAGCTATTAAAGAAATATTCTCACGCCTAGGCACCAACCTGTGAGTCAGCGCTACCGCGCCTGTGTGCGGAGAATTACGGATCGAACGCCAACGAGGAATTTACCGAAGGTCGCAGATGACACGCGAAGTTGCGTAAAATGATCACTTTTGATGACGGTACGTGGATCAAAGAATGAACATACCGCTCGACATAATGCGATAATGAGCGCCACCACGTCGACAAACGTACGCAGACGAGATGGATCTGGACGAAAACGGCAGCGGCGGCCGCGGCGGTAGCAAAACAAATGTGAACAACTTGGACAGGCGCGGAAAAAATTTTCCGGCCGCTTTGGCCTTTCCGCCCGCTTGCCGCTTCCCAAGTGTGAACGTAGGCTGCGCGAGAAACGTCTCTTGTTTGCGATTGCGCCCCTACGGAAGGCTGGTAATTACTGTTGTGTTGTTGAATCACAAACCAGCAATTACGGAAGGCTGGTAGTTGCTGTTTCAGTTGTGGAATCCCAAACCGGCAATGTACACACGTAGGGGTTGATGACAGCAGTGAAATTCCACCGACTCGCAATAGAATGCACGAAACAGACAGCCGACAAGCATGAATTACTGCTGTGCGCAGTACAGCGTAAGTAAACTCTTGTTGCAGGCGCTGACAGTTCTAGTCGGAGTTCACGCGTCCTGAGAAATTGATTATGTGTACTATGTACTGAACAATACCGGAGTTCATTCCTGCATCACTAGTACACCAATCAGTCGAGATTCTGTGAGGTACAAAGCCGCTTCCTGTTTGCACCGGCGAAAGTGAAGCAGAAATGAGTTGCATGCACTACTTAAAATGCGTACACAAGCCATATCTATGCTGTGCGGTGAAATATTCTGTACAATTCTGAATCTGTTGATGTAAAGGCAAATGACGGCTGCACGCTCGCACACAGCGGAAGACACAGCGGCCCATGCACTTGCCGCAGGAAATGCAACATTCTCGTATGAGGGAGCAGGGCGACGAAAGCTTCGAAAAAAAGAAAGCCTTACGTGTTTTTGCGCGTATTTAAGTTTTCTAGCGCAAAGACGCAGCGATCAAGCTATTGCTATGGGAGTAGGTATAGCCTGTTCACACGTGCATTTTCACGCGTATAGCCGTCCTTGACTTGTGAAACGCACTTCGCCCCGATGAGGACGACGCCATCTACGCTTAACGGAAATTAACAATTAATGATGTCTTCTCCGATCGCACGGGTCGTCTCAATGATGCGTTTTCGAAGACTGGTCCATTCAGTGGCACGATGAGAGACCGTTGCTCCAAACGCCCACTGTACCTGTCGTACTTACTGTATTTACTGGGCTTACTTTACTTTTTACTTAATTTCTTCACAAAAGCACACGCACACGCGAGGGGGGGGGGGGGGGTCCCATGTCTGTGATATACATGTATAGAGTGTGCTTAAACTACCGACATTTATTATCGATCACGTGACCTAGAGGAAAGCGGAAGCTTGTTGCCCCCCCCCCCCCCGAAAAAAATTTCTGGCTACGCCCCTGGTTTGGTGTCCCCAGGGTTTAAAGTCGCTGCAAAAAGCGCCGGCGACCATGCGCTTCGAGTATCGCGTTTCATTTGCGGAGCACTCCACGTGCTGTTGCCCACAGACCACCCATATACAGTCTTTCTGCCTGAAAAACGCGATTCCGCAATGAAAACGATTGAATTGAGTGGCCTAACCATCTTCAGTCATGTTTAAGTAACTGTTCGTGCTCCCAAAAACGCAGCATGTTTGATCAGATTTGGTTTCACGTAGTATTTCGGAAACGCAAAACAGAAAAAAAAAGGCGCAGCATACTAAATCGAGAGAGAGAGAGAGAGAAGAACATTTATTGAGCTCAAATGACGGCGTCTTCTCAGACGACGAACGGGGTGGTTCCCTGGTTTCGGGACCCATATATGGCCTGCAGCTTCTGGCCCGTAGCCGCCAGCGCGAGCTGGATCGACAGGGCGGGGCTGGACCGTAAGGTCTCCCATCGCTCATGAAGTGGGGTAGTGGGGGAAGGAGGGGGATGGGGGGTATAGGGGATTTGAGTGACGCACTCCATCAGGATGTGTGCGAGGGTACCTGAGTTGTTTTGGCAAAATGGACAAATGTCCTCTTCGGTTTCTGGGTAAAATTTATTCATCAGGGCAGGGTGGGTAAGTGAACCCGCCTGAATGCGCGTGATGATTGTTTGTTGTTCCCTGCTCAGGGTGCGGTGTGGCTCGGGGAAGGTGCGCCGATCCTCCCTATACTCGGAAGTAATCTCTCTGTACGTGAGCACCGCGTTGGTGGTGTCGGCGTCCTGCCCTGCCCAGAGGGTCATCGCTCGGGCATGGTAATCGGCTATGACGTTGCCGGCTACCGCTGTGTGGGCAGGCACCCATACGAGCTCTACGGCTCGCTACGGTGCCCTTTTCTTCGTTAATATCGCGGCTGCCTCTGAAGCATGTATATGTTGTTACAAGGGAGTACCCTCTTGGTGCTATCATCTGAAACTTGTTGATATTTGGCTGATATTTGAAAATAAAGTTTCCTAAATATTGTGCCCATTCATCCTTGCTTGTGCATTGCTGTGAAGTTCCGCAGAATGGCGAAGGGGCATTCACAGCATTCCTTGGCGTGTATAAATATATATCCATATTTCTTTCTTTTTCTGTGTGCTGTTAGAATGGCTATTTACATCTTGGATTTTACTCGCTTTAATTTATTCGTCAACATTGTTAATTACTAAATACTTTCACCTAGCACATTTGAAAAAATCTGCCTGAGTGTTGGAAAATCCCTGTCAATGAGTACATGCCAAATACTTTAAGGTGATCATCATCACAGAAAGTTTCCGTCTAAAAAAAAAACAATAGCAACGGGGCCACGTCCTCGCCATAAACCATAAAGGTCGTATTTGTGCAGGCACAATTACCGCCTGTAAATGTTCGGATTAGGGAAATCATTTTGCTTGGTAGGTCCACGCTGTCGCTCAAAATTGAATTAGCAGACATTTTTCACTATAATGCCAAATTGCTGCGGCCAACATATTTGAAGGCTCTTTTGCGAGATTATTTGGCCTATTTCCCAATAAATGTAATAGTGACTGATGCTTCCTCGTGTGAAGAGAAGGCAGGCGTGGGAATCTACTCACCATCTCTCGAAGGGTATTTTTCACTTCGCCTCCCAGATTACACATCAGTTTTTCAGGCCGAACATCTGGCAATAGTTCTTGCTTAGCAAAAGTTACCCCTTCATGCTACAAAAGTTGTTATCGTCACCTATTCTCTTTCTGTATGCAGCGCGCTTGAAGCGTCAACAAATTCGACAGCTTTGAACACGGTTTATACATTTGCTCCGCCCCACTTAAGTTTAGTTCATTTAGTATGGTTTCCAGGCCACCGAAACATTCAATTTAAAGAAATAGCGGATTCTTGACAACGAGCTTCTTTGAAAGGTCCGCTGATATCTGCACTAACGGCAACTACGCATATCACTGCAACCAGATATTGACAGTTTTGTTTGACCGAAGAGAAAGAAAGCCTCTCATTATAAAAAACCTACAGACTTTATACATCTAAATTATTCCTGGAACCGACAATGGTGTCCTAACCGGAAACTCGAAGTATAAATTACAAGGTTGCATTGCCGTTTTCAAGAAAATATTTTTACTTGCACATGTGTGGTCTGGTGGTTTCCCCTTTATGCTACCTTTACAAGGAGCCGGAATTCATCGATCACTTTTTATTATCGTGTCGGCGGATTTCTAATCATCGAAAACGATGTTCAGAAATTCCACTTCGAAATCTAGGACCGCCTTAATTTATGCAGTTCTGTTATTCTCTGTCTTGAAGCAACGGTACTGGTATATAACCGCGGGAACGTTTGTCGAGCCATTTATTATTTCCTCTGTGACACAAAAAGATTGTCTTATTAATACTTCCCCATTTTCCACGATTGATTTATTTCTCCTTTGGTAAATTTTATATGTAGAAAACTGAAAAAGTAATACCACACATTCGCAGTTGTAATAATATTATGGAAAATTTAACTGACACGTTTTTACGTCTATCATTTACTGTATTTATTTTATTATTAGGCTCATATTACTATTCCTATCTAGGCAAACTTTATTTCTTTTATTATCGGCTTATCAGTCATCTTCAATTATTCATTTATTTTTTATTATTTATATATAATTCAACAAATTTTTATATACTCCATTATTAACCAACCAGTTCGTGTCCTATCCTCCAGAGAGGGTTTGTGCCAATCATTGATTCTTTATCATCATCATCGTCTTCGCGAGCTTGCGCGACAGCCCCATGTGGCATACCACGCACGCGCATTCGAACGGGCAGCTGTTCGTGGCACATCGCAGCATCACAGGAAGGAACGGCCTTGGCGTAGTTCTAGCTATGGGCGTCGATGCACCCAGCGTCATGCGAGTCCTACCGTCTCTTCCCTGACGGTGCATCCACGTTCTCAGAATCATCGCCATCCCACAAGACGACATTGCCGATTCCACTCGACTCATATCCAGAAGGGGGCAAAGATGGCGTGATCTACGTTTCCTGCTACGTGGCCTTCAACGACGTCCTGACGGAGAACCTGGATCTGGTGATCAAGCCGTGGAAGGAGGTCGAGGAAACTGCGTGGGACAGCTGCTTAGGAGATCGGAGGATACCGTGCCTGAAGACCCAGTGCGACCTGCTCGTTGAGATTGGAATCGGGGACATCCTGTCTCTAGGCAAAACCATGCACTCGGCATGCACAGCAGAAGGATTCCGGCACCAGGCTTTGGTCGTATCCGGGAGCCCTAGACTACTACTACTATACAGGTATAGGTAAATTTGTTCTTTTGTTTGGCATCTCAAGGACATTGCGAACACAATAAGTGGAAAGTTTGAAATAGTATTTGATAATACTATGATAAAAATCACATTTCTGGTATGTTTTGTGTCGTAAATAATGCTTTTTGTTTCTTTTTTGTTGTTAGAGACCTGCGAGGAAGCTATGGTGTAGGTGTAGCAGCTACATACGATATGGAGCGCAATAACTGCGTTTGTGTAGTATTTTAATTGATCGCCTTGCTTGTCCCCAACGCAATGCTTTAAACAGGCTAATTTTGTTTGTTTGGAATAAGCACACAGTTCCTGCGGCACGATGATCATTTCGAGATAAAGTTTTAAAAGAAAGCCTCGATAACCGTGCACATTGCACAGTTGAGTTGATATTCGAGCACAGCTCCATTTTTAGACGCTGACTTGGTTGTTCAACGAATTGGCTTAAATGCGCCAGTTAAAGCGCAATCAACGAAACTAAGGACCTTGGCTATAGCTTTGCGCAGTGCATAAGTTTTCTCTACAGATCCAAATACGATTATGCATCTTGCAGCCGCGATTAAAATCTGCAGCTTGTGTTTCTATTGTTTCTCTTATGCTCAAACCCGCCGCCGTGGCTCAGTCAGCTAAGGCGTTGCGCTGCTGAGCACGAGATCGCGGGATCGAATCCCGGCCGCGGCGGCCGCATTTCGATGGAGGCGAAATGCAAAAACGCCCGTGTGCTTGCGTTGTAGTGCCCGTTAAAGAACCCCAGGTGGTCAAAATTAATCCGGAGCCCTCCACTACGACGTGCCTCATAATCAGAACTGGTTTTGTCCCGCAAAATCCCACCAAGAAGAAGAAAGATTTTATGCTCAAATCATTGCCACTTCTTTAATTGCAACGTATTGCATCATCGCAGTGCATCTATGCGTCCGCTTGGTGCAGTGAAGTGCAGAAAACATGCCGTGGTTATTGCTCGATGTATCTAGGTGGGTGTCTTTAGACATATAGGCAGCCGATGTCCTGTGGCCACAATTATTACGGTGATGATTATCAAGACTCCGAGGAAAAAGGCTTCAGAGTAATATTTTATTAGCTGCTTAACGAAACTATATTCGCAACGTTGTGCTAATTGTTGACCCCTGTTATCAACGCAGGTTGGAGGAGCCCATGATCCGCGGGGTGGATTCGGGGACGAGCGGGGTTTGCCAGGTCATGCATAGGAGTGCAGTGGCTTCTCCCGAGCACAGTACGCCTCGGCGTCTTGTGCTACAGGCCCTCAATCCACCCGCGAGACACACTGCCGTATGCGCGGACGATGCTGAACTCCGTCAAGGCCGAGAGGAACAGCGACAGGGACGGCGATCCAACTCCAAGCAGCTGCATTTGCAGGCTACACGAGAGGTAAGCCAAACTCCCATCAAGCAAAAGAAGCGGAAGGAAGTCAGTAGCGACCTTTTTTAAAAACATTTAAATTTCTCAGCCTTCTGTCGAACGAGAAACTGCCTATTGAGGCCAGCTATATCTGGGTGCTCCGAACTGGTCAGGATGAGCAGCCTATACGTCGGTGAACGCGGCTACTTCTGTGGAGGGACATATATTGCTGGTTTCCGAAGATCAGTGCCATGTATACTTGTAGAGGCCAGCTTTTAAAACGATAGGTGTTCAGAGAAAAAGTGTACCGGGTGCGCAATACCTATATCTTGGACCTTGCCGTTTTTGTTGATAGGCTACGGTCCTATGAACGAATGTTAACAGCAAAAAATTTTTAAACGATAATTTCGCTTATAAATAAAATATTGTAAGAAATATTGAATGATTTATTTTAGGGCAGATGTATTTGCGAAATTTAGGCTCATTAGTAGCGAAGTCTTGTGTGCTTCAGAGAAATACTAAGCCTAGCACCGGTTTCGAGATACGCGACTTTAAAGTGTGCTGCGAAATTCATTGACGTTTTTAACAGTTTCCCAAAAGTTACTTCAACAGTTTGAGGCGATCTTGCTCCTATTTCTTAAGTTATATGATGCCCTCAGTAATCTAACAGCCTTCTAAGAGTTTTAAGAATTTCGTTTTCCTTTCTGTTGAACTAAAAAAAAAAACACTAAATCGAATAGATTCACTGGTTGTCTGATGAACGCGCATGGTCCACATGCAGATGCATAGCGCGAAATTGAAGTTAAGCCATTGCTAAAGCTTCCTCTGTGGGCTCGATGATAACATTCTCTTTATGTTTACGTCATGGCGTCGATAAGAAAATCATCGATGTGCCATTTATCTGCTTTAGAGGAGTTTGTCGCGGTGGCTGATCGACGCTAACACGCGACCTTCAACAAAATTTCCTCTCAGTGTGGCGACCTTTCAACCTTTCAAGTGCCACAGACAGCAAAAAAACAGTTGTGCCAAGCAGCGGCTGACAGTTCAGGCTATAAATGCCTACAAGTATTTTTCGCGTAAGAATGGATAGTTGGGCGAGTTGGTACGGTAACATATTCTTGATATAAGCGCGAAGAAGACACGGACGGAAGAGGACTTGTAGCGCTCGTCTTGTCTTCTTCCGCCTCCGTCCGTGTCTTCTTCGCGCTTATATCAAGAATATTTTTCGCGTACGTCTCATATTCTTATGCCAAAGGGCAACTGTTAAGAAAAAGAAGTAATTGACTAAATGCTTATGCTGTACGTGCCAAATTTACCATATAATTATGAGACATGTCGGAGAAGGGGACCCTCCGCCGTGGCTCAGTTAAGTTGCGCTGCAGAGCACGAAGTCGCAGGATCAAAGTCCGGCCGTTTAAGAACCCCAGGTGGTTAAACTTTATCCGCAGACCTCCACTACGGCGTACCTCATAATCAGAAATGGTTTTGGCACGCAAAATCCAGAAAGAAGAACGGGGCCTTCAAAATATTTTTACCAGCTTAGGTTCTTTAATTTGCGCCCAGTGTGCTATGCATGATCATTTTTAACTTCCACCCCCATGGAATGCAGCTGCCACGGCCGGGTTCGAACCCCTGACCTGGTGCTTAGTGGCGCAATGCCATCCACTCAGCTACCGTGGCTGGTTAACTGTTCAGAAGCTACGCTACGCATTTTGCTGGCATTAGCCGGTTACTTTGCTCACTGGCTTCTTCGCTTTGACCGTCTGTAAAAATTAACGCGGCTGTAGCTTTGCTTCCTAGTAACATGCATAAGAAAAGAACAACTTGCCATTTGATATGCTTCTAACTTGGTATATTGTAGATCATGTAACTTTCCCCGTCTAGCGAAAGGTACGAGCCGCGGCGGCCGCATTTCGATGGACGCGAAATGCAAAAGCGCCCGTGTGCTTGCGTTGTAGTGCACGTTAAAGAACCCCAGGTGGTCAAAAATTAATCCGGAGCCCTCCACTACGGCGTGCCTCAAAATCAGAACTGGTTTTGGCACGTAAACCCCCAGAAAGAAGAAGAAACGAAAGGTACAAGGCAATCTCATGTATGTCCGCAAAGCGACGCGAGCAACCATTTTTATGTTGTACACGCGTTACACCTCGCCGAAACTATTACTCATCAAGACATGATATCGCTTCCCGAAGATTGAGGCGATTATTCAATTTACCAGCGGAGTTAAAGTAGCCAATACGTGCCTTAACCTCTTGCGTTTGCGCATTAGCAGCCGATTCAGTGCTTCTGGAGGTATACGTCGCTCATGCTTCTACAACATTTCCCTGTACTTCGACGCAAATGCGACAATTTTATAGCGTCAGGTGATTAAGGTAAACTTTCTTGCCTAGAAGACACAAAGAGAAATCGTCGCTTTGATCAGCACTAGCGATGGTAGAATCGTGGATTATTTAAGGCACATTTTATCAATTGTATATTTCATACCCTTCGAAGTTTCCAGCTGCAGCGGCAAATCCGAACCGTATTATTCACCCCGTTATAGTATGATGCGAAGGATATACATTGCATACGTATCAGCCAGCGTCACGTAATTTGTCGTTTGTTGAATTTGGAGAAATCGTTTGTGTTGATCTTTTTTATGTGATCAAAGTTTTCAGCTCACGCAAAAACAACTGCCTTGGAACGACGCGTGTAAAGTACAAAATAGCCTAGGTAAAGTCAGCAAAGCGGTTAAAAATTAGGCACGATTATATGAAGCATATACTATACGTTGGGTTATCAGTCCACTTCCACCGAAAGGAGAAGTTTTTTGCAGTGGTTACCTTCCTAAAAAAGTATATTGACTTCTCAAAATTTCAATTAGGTGGTTGCGAGCGGGCTATGTCTTGCGTAAATATTTTTTCCGGGCTTTATTGGTAGCGCGACATTCGAAAAGTGCCGTGTGATCGCATGCCTTGACGTCAGCGTCCCCAAATGTGTTGTGTGTGAACATAAGTTGGAAAAATGATTAACCAGTTTTTAATCTATCCTCTCTAATTAGTCGGGTAATACTTGCACGAACGTTCTCCTGACGAAAGAACAGGTCTGATGAGCAAACGCTGTAGGCCTCACAATCGGATATTGTATCGGTGCTTTTGTTTGTTGGTTTATTTTTAGACAGCTTGGCTAACGTTTGCTCTAACGTCCTATAGATAGTTTCATTGACGTCATTGTTGCCGCCATCTTGAGGTACTTGCAAGTCGAGAAGCTATGTAAACAAAAAATTGCCCGCCAATCCACCCTGTGAAGGTGGTTGGAAAGCGAAGCTTTTTACGCCACCCTCACGGTGACTGCGGCGCACTTGATATTTCACACACTACAACGTAACTTTAACCACGGCCTTTATTATTATTTACTTCACAACAATGTTCACTACTGCTTTATGATCGGTGTGATATACACTACTAGACTACCCCATAGTGGGGTAGTCTAGAAAATGAACCGAAGCAGTTACTAGGCTGGAAGGGTTTCGAATGACGTCAACCCTCTTTCAAGCAGCTGCATAAGCTTTGCAACACCTGCAATCTAATCTTACGGACCGCGCCGAGCCTGTTTTCGTTGTTTGCCCGCAGCTCTTATCATCCATCATGTTGGCTCATCACTTTGAAGCTTGTTTTTGTGGTTTTTCTTGCGAAAACGAGTGCTTAGTTGTACGCTGAATGCCTGAATTCAAGTAAGCTATACTGCTATACCTGCAATTGTTAGCGGTTCGTCGGGATCATTTTTTGCTTACAACGACGGACACGACAGAGCCCTTGGCTGGTAGAGGTACAAAGGTTCGCTTAAAAATATTACTGAACGACTGCAGAAAAATTGCGTCTTGCTCCCAGAGACAAATCTACAACAGTGATAATCCGGTGAAAGGCGGTCCTCGTCGAAAAGCAAAACGATGTGCGCGTGATAAGAAGGTGCATTGACGTCATCGTAGCGTCCATGTTCGTCTACAGGCAGAGTGAGATAACTGCGTCCATGACGTAACGTGAAAACTATTTATAGTATCCGAATGCTGTAACGAGCGTCTGCGGTTTCTCACAGACCGGAGTAGGGAGGGTAGAAATCTTGGTTGAACAGCTGTGTGAGGGAGACAACGATCGGAATTACGGAGCAACGGGGCAGACGTCACTATTCCTGCTGCCAGAAGCTTTGTTTTGATTGTGTGTTGATCCTTTTTAATAGCGCATTTTTCGCTGTATTCAAAATTGATCTCAAGGTGCATAAACTAATCTGGCAAGGAAAACAAATTCTACACCCAGAAGGTATGCATACAGCTCTGAAAATGCTATACGGCGAGCAGTTTTAATGTGCTGCATGCGGATAAATGCATATAATATAGCATATACCCTCTGCCGTATTTTTGTTATTCGACTTTCTTTTTTTTTGAGCTATACCGACATCCATTTCCTTCGCGCCCCACAGTCAGACATGATCTTTTCACTTTTGGCAGGTCACCTCCTTTCCCAGTCGCCAGCAGTACGATGATGTAGCCTCCGTACTGCTGGACAACAATTCCCACGATGCACCGGTCAGTTCGTGCATCATTCCGGTTCTGTACGGCGTCTCGCAGGCAGCACCAGGTTCTGGTAATCACGGTACAGCAGCAGCAGGTGCACCCCAGGTGGTCGACCGCTCCTGTGAGTTGTGTTGCTTCAGCCGGGATGTTGGCCTCTGCATCATCACTGCCTGTATCACCAATGGCTTCTACGTAAACTGCCCTGGCTGGTTCCGTGGTCGCAGTGAACAATTGGAGCTAGAGTTCAAGCGCGCATGCCGGCGATTGACAGTACGTTCCAGGCCAGCGTGGCGAGCTCGTCTGCTTGCTGCTGGCCTTGGACGATCAATCAGCGAAAAGGCGGCCCCTTCTCTTCTCCTGGAAGCTCGGCGGATTCGTTGTAGATGGGACCTTAGCCGCTGCCACTGCGAGCAATTTTATTCGTATTTTTTGTATTCATGCATCGTATTTATGTTAATTCATGTTTATCTGCGTGTTGTGAATACATGTTTTCGTAGTTCACCCGTGTTTCTTTGCTAATTAGGTCATCGCTTGCGCACTCATTGAATGTGGGACGCAATGAAAAGAATCCCGCAGGCACACTTAACGCCTAATAGGCAGCGCGCACATCCCTTGGGTGATAGTAGGAGCCCATTTTTGCTACTTTAGTGACAACAGGCCCCCCCACACCTTCTATTCTGCAGCCAAAATCTCGTTGGGAGCTTGTTTTTAGCTCGGGTTCTAAACAATCTTTACGTATGCGATTGCGGTTGTGATGCTGCCTCGTCACAGGAGCAATATATGCTGTGTGGTATTCTGCAACAGCACACACAACAATTATATAAACATGTTTTATTGCTTCCCAAACGCGCACAGGCAAATAGCACGTCGTTCTCCTACCCCGGTTGCTATCCAACAATTCGCTTGGCATGCTTTGGGAAGTGGTTATTTGTGGTATTATGCTGCACTGTGTGTTGAATGAATGGATTTTTGAATTCTGGGGTTTTACAAGCCAAAACCACTATTTTATTACCAGGCACGCCGTAGTGGAGGACTGGAATAATTTTGACCCCCAGGGGATCTTTAACGTGCCCCCAATGCATGGAACACGGCCTTTTCTGGCATTTTGTCCCCACCAATATGCGGCCGCCGCAGCCGGGATTTCTTCCCGCGACCTCGTACTTGGCAGCTCAACGCCACAGCCGCTAAATTACCGCGGCGGGTGAAATTCATTGCCATGTATTCTTGTAGAGGTCAGCTTTTTAAAGGATTGGTGTTCAGAGAAAGGAAAGTATACCGGCTGCGGAAAACAACATTTCTGGGCCCCTGCCGTTTTTGCGGTTAGGCTACGGGACAATAAACAAATATTAGCAGCAAAAAATTTTTTAACGATAACTTCGCTAATAAGTAAAATGTGGTAAGTAAATTTGAAATAATTTTAGGGCATATGCTGTATTTGCAAAATTTAAGCTGATTAGCAGTGCAGTCATGTGGTCTTAACAGAAATACCACTTTTGAGATATGTGAGGTTAAATTGGGCTACAAAATTCATTGGTGTTCCAGTTATTTTCTAAAAAGGCCCGGGGTCTCTAGCTGTTGAAAGCTATCTTGCTCCAATTTCTTCAGTAATACCAGGCCCTCAATAATCTAACAGTCTTGTTAAGCCAATCTAGCAGCCAGTTTAAGGAACTCCGGTTTTCTCCTAAACTAAAGAAAAATTAATCGAATAGATTGAGTTGTCTGATGAAAGCGCCTGGCCAACATGCAGATGCATAGCGCAATTGAAGTTCAGCCACTGCAAGAGCTTCATTTATAGGGACGGTGACAACATTCCTTAAACCTTCACGTGACGCCGATGATAAGATGATCGATGTGCCAGATACCTTTTCTAGACGAGTCTGCCATGCTGGCTGACGCCAACACGCGACCTTCAACAAAATTTCCTCCCAATGTGACGACCTTTCAACCTTTCAAGCCCTAGAGACACCAACTAAATAGCTGTGCCAAGCAGCCGGATGGCGGTGCAGCCTATAAATGCCCACAAAATATTTTACGTGTACTTTTTAATCTCCAATGCGAAAGGGCAACTGTTAAGAAAAAACGGTTGTTCAGTAAATTTTTATGCTTTACGTGAGAAAAGATTAAGATATGATTCTGAAACCCTTCGGAGAAGGGGACTCCAAAATATTTTTACCACCTGAGGTTCTTTACCGTGCATCCAATGCACTGTAAATTACCATTTTTGCATTCTACCCCCTTCGGAATGTGGCCGCCATGGCCGGGATGCAATGCCATCCACTCAGCTACCTTGGCATGTTGATGATGATGATGATGACCTTATCATCTTTGGCGCATACCCACTCACGGGGATTGGCCAAGAGTCGGGCAGATTTTATTTATGTGCTAAATGAATAACTTTTCAAATGTCTAATTTTGGTTAATATATTAAAGCGAATAAATTTTAAGAGGATTCAGTGGACAAAAATATATAAAAAGTATACATAGTAGTACAAGAGGCTATAAGGTAATGATAAATGGAATATTATGCTTAAGAATGAAATCAGTTTGATACAAGATTGAATTTCTCTTTGAAGATGCATACATTCCTGTGTGAGTGTCCAAGCACAGAAGCTCCGAATAACAGCAGTTCCGGAGTGTTCAATGGAAGGCCGAGCTGTCGCGTTGCAATTTGCAGTGTTCTTTTTTTTAGGGAGGAGAAACGCCGGCAGTCCAGTGAGTAATGGTCGATCGTTTCTAATGCGTTACAGAAATGGCACAAAGGGGAAATCGCCAGACCAGATCGGTTCATGTAGAAATTTAGGCGGGGGACTCGACATCGCAGTCTTGTTAATGCCACTTCTGTCTGTCTGGATTTGGAAAAGTTCCTGCTGCAAGGAAATTGTAAGTGGTGCAGTTCGGTGGATGATACTAGGTAGTCTGGTTTCCTCACCGAACTGTCCCACCTGCGAGGAACACGAAACAATAAATCATTTTCTCTTTGATTGTATTATATATTCTGATTTGCAAAGAAAAATGTTTGTTAGATTAGATTTAAATGTTCAAAATTCACGGCAGAGCGACAAGGTTGGTGATGCCATCCAGGATTTTATTACAGGGTCAGAAACATTTCGACTATAAAATCAGAACTTAAGGTTTCGTTATCTTTCTAGAAAATTGATTTCGATAAGTTGTATTTTTGTTTTCAGTTTTCACTCGTCCCACCGGCGCATCCACTGTTTTTGGTGGCAAGTTCAACGCCGGGAGCTATGACTAGGCGAAATCGGGCGGTTGCTATAGTAGTGTGGTTTCGCCTCTGCCATTCCCTCCTCTGAGTGCGAGTCACACGTTCGGCTTGCCTGCTCGTCTTCGGCCTCTCAGTTCGAGGAATGGCGGATCCGGCTGCCCGACTCTGATTCGAGGATGGAGACGACCACTCGAGGACACATACTCTTAGATCTGATAATAGAAAATTACAGCCAGCAACGCGTCCTCACGGCCACTCTATAGAAAGATCAAATGCAATATGAGGTCATACGCATAAGTAAGTTTACTCCGCTGTTTTTCAACGAAGCTGCTAGCCTCCAGTTGTTAGGGATTTTTCGTGTCCGCGTGCGCGGTGCTCGCCACAAATGTGGCCGGATCCCGGTGACCGTGCAAGAAAGCGGTAAGCGCCCATTCTGCTGCTTTTCCAAGAGGCATCACATGACGTCATCAGGTGACATCATCCTTTGAACAAGACGTCATCGCGTGACGTCACGTTTGATGTGATATTACGCCATCAGGTGATATCGTCACGTGACGATACTGTTATTCTCGAATATTCTAAATACATTCAAACGAGAATAAAAAAATAAACAAGATCATGTGTTCGAAATAAAAAAAGCGCAAGGTATTTACTTATGCTTGAACTGAGAACGCTAATTTATTATCAAAAACAGCGTAGGAACGCGTTCTTCGGCGAAGAGTTTTGTTGCCACAGCAAAGATTAAGAGATAAGCGATAAACGCTACATAATTATATAATGAACGAATATTCACCGTGGCAACAAATTGAGGAATTAATATATTCTAGTATGTTTTTGAGCCACGTCTCCTAATGATGTCCGCCTCGACTATTACCCAGTTTGATGAAGATCATTCGCGAATATACGGCACAATATAACAGTGCTCCGCTTCAATATTTTGCCCAGAAACCTT
Organism: Dermacentor silvarum; assembly: GCF_013339745.2. Taxonomy (NCBI): domain Eukaryota; kingdom Metazoa; phylum Arthropoda; class Arachnida; order Ixodida; family Ixodidae; genus Dermacentor; species Dermacentor silvarum. The sequence goes on from NC_051154.1 coordinate 244,069,456, forward strand.
CCTTACGCACAGCAGTACACACCTCTGTAGAAGGCCAACGCCACATAACGGGCGAAAATGGGAAGAAATATTCAAAAATGTTTCTTTAGGCACCGGATTTCTTGTACACAGCATAAGCTTTATTTCTGAAATATGCTTGGTAAACCATGTAACTGATAGTGTTATTAGTCGATTTCAGAGAAATAAATAGTAAATCAGGTATTGCGAATCAGCCACACAAGCCCGGAGTTGAACCTGCCACCTAGAGTGACCGGTTCCATGGCAGTGAGATGATAAGGACTTTCCCTGTCCTTGACAGCCAGATTGATGAAATGAATCGTTCTGAAGGTAAAATTATTTGGGTTACATTTATGCTATCACTTTGATGACCGATTCAAGCAGTTTGTTATTTTTGCTAACCTTAGTGTGCGTGTGGCACATGCTCAAAATGATGGTGCAGATTTAGCGCGTCGCTGTGGTCAAAACAATGCGCTGCCGCCTGGAGAAGAAAAAAAAACGAAGTACAGCCAGGCAGCTCCTCACGGAGCCGTACCGTTGGTGACGAAATCTTGCGCGGCGGTCGTGACGTCTCAGGCGCTTTTTTTGTTTTCGCGTCAGTTTTACTTTCAGAAAGGGATAATTCTTCAAATGCAGTTTCAATAAATTTGTTGTTGTCTCATCGATTTAAAAAAGTGGCAGTTTCGCATCGATTGCGATAGCATATTAGTATACGACCATAAGAAGTTAGGATAGTAATTTCATCGGCCGTTGAACTTGTAAACAATCGCTTACGAACTAAATTAACAAGCACGGTGTCATACGCGTACAAGCCAACATGAACACATCTCACTCGATGACAGCGGAAACTCGCTGTCAAAACGCTGGAGTGAGGAAGCGCGGTAGCTCCTGCGAGCGAATAGACCCGCATGCTGCCTCTCGGTTTAGCGCTAACTAAGCGCGAAAGCACAGCGCACATGAAGCTATCAGCCCTCGGTGCACCGAGACTTTGTACTCAACGCAGATCGCATTCAAATAGGGCGCGGGCGGGCGCGGGTGGCCGCGCCGTACGAAGCAGCCGGTTAAGTAGAATGCCCTCTGTCTCCCCTCCCCCCGGTTCTTTGTGCGTGACTATAGACGGCGCTCTTCCTCCCCGCTTTCCGAAATTGTGCGCGCGAGATTCAGCCGCCATTGTCGACTAACCTTCGAATGCTTTCACACGCACATACAGCATATGGCGTCCTTGGACTTCATACGAAACATCACGGCGACGCTGACGATAAGAGCAGAAATGCGCTTGGAGTGTCCATATAATTGCTATCGCAATATTGTAGGTTTAAGTATAGCCCATATACATTTTGTCTCCGAGAGTATACGCAAGGAAATGCACACATACGCAAGCACTAGAGCACTGCACGGGCTCGGGCTAACCCGAAAGCCCGAGCCCGGCCCGGCCCGTGGGCCGGGCCGGGCCGGGTAGCACAGTTTTTTCACGGGCTCGGGCCGGGCTCGGGCACGGCGTGTGCTTTTTGACTCGGGCCCGGGCCGGGCTCGGGTTTTTTGACGCGGGCCCGGGCCGGGCTCGGGCTTTCTGGTGGTGTGCATGTAACGTGCAGCGAGTTATTTTCGGGTGTCTCAACTCTGAAAAACATTATTTTTCGGTCTCGGGCCGGGGTTCGGGCCGGTTTCGAGTCGGGCTCGGTCCGGGCTCGGGCCTAAGGTAAAGGGGTGGCGGGCCGGGCCGGGCGGGTAACGTAGATTATTTCCGGGCCCGGGCCGGGCCCGGGTCTCGCCATAAATGTTTTGATCGGGCTCGGGCGGGCCGCCTAACGTAAAAACGGGCCCGGGCCGGGCCCGGGCTGAAAAAATCGGCCCGTGCAGTGCTCTAGCAAGCACATCCTCTCACATACGCAATACGTACGCACATATACGCATGTGGGCAGATACACACTCTCACTCTCACACACACAGACACTAACACACGCGCACACACACACACACTTTTTCTTTTTTAGAGACAAGTGCACACACAGACACAATACGCACGCACAGACACGAATGTGCGCACACACACCCACACACATCTCTCACATACGCGAGCGGACACACAAACATATACACTCTATCTCACACACGCGCAAAACACACAATACGCAGGCACAGATACGCATGCGCTCACATACACACACTTTCTCTCATGCACGCGCGCACACACACAGGCACAAGAGGGACGCACAGATATACGCATGCGAACTCAGAGACATACAGACACACTCACTCTCAACCACACAGGCGCTCGCACACACACAATACGCACGCACAGATTTGCATGCACGCACACACGTATACACGCTCGCTCTCTCCCTCTATCGCGCGTACACACGCGAACACAATATGCCCGCACATATTTATGCGCGCGCGCACACACACACAAATACACACACCCTCCCTCTCTCTCACACACACGCGCTCCACACACACAATACGCACGCACAGGTACGCATGCGCACATACACACACATACACGCACTCACACACGAACACACACGCACACACTACGCTCGCCCAGATTGTAGATACGCATGTGCGCGCACACACACATACAGATACACACGCTCTCTCTCTCTCATACACGCGGGCACACACACAATACGCACACACAGATATGCATGCGCGCACACACACAATCGCGCGCACATGCATATACGCATGCAAACACACACACACTCTGTCTCTCTCACATGCGCGCACACAAACAATACGCACGCGCAGATACGCACGCACACACACAATGCGCACGCACAGATACGCATGCGCACACAAACACAAGCAAACATGTGCACACACACTCTCTCACACACACACTCTTCGTACAATAAAGTTTATTCTCTCTCTCTCTCTCACACACACGTGCATACACATACAAACACAATACGCACCCACAGATATGCATGCGCACATAAACACGTGCATGTTTAAATACGAACACACACGTTCGCACACGTATACATTGACACGCGGCCACGCATGCACCGCAAGCACGCAAGCGCACCTACAGCTCGCGCACGCACACATACACTAACACGCATGTACACACACACGCTCTCGCAAATGTGCGCATGTACACATGGCACGAATGCTCACACACGCATACACGCACGCGAACACATGCACACAAGCTTTCTCACGCACACTCAAGACCTGCACGCGCATTATCATTCTCTCCCTCCCAGCTGCCTCTCAAAAACCTGCGTATGCAAACAGACTGAATAACACTCTCCCTACCATTACCATTCGATCAGCAGCTACAATATGTCGCTTTAGGTTTTAAATTTCGCCCCTATTCAAGTAAATCTTGCCTCTGCTGGGTGATTGCCGAATGGTTTGCTCCTGTCATGTGACTTCCCCGCTCAACCCTGACAATAATACTGCTACCCAGCATCAATGTTACGACTAAGTACCGTACGTGCATATGTTGTTGAAAGGGAGAACGCTCTCGGTGCTATAATCGGAAAGTTGTTGATATTTGGCCGATATTTCGAAATATAATGTCACAAAAATTGTGCCCATTCACTCTGGCTTGTGCATTGCCGTGAAGTTCCGTAGAATGGCGGAGGGGCATTCCTTGGCATGCATAAATATATATACACATTTCCTTTCTTTTTCTTTGTTCTGTTAGAATGACTGTTTACTGAATCGTCATGGACTTTACTCGCTTTAATTTATTCATCAACATTATGAATTTCTAAATTTATTCAGTTAGCACATTCGTAAAATCTGCCCAATTGTTGGGAAATCCCTGGCAGCGGGTATATGCCAATGACTTTAAGGTCACCATCATCATCATCACGATCAAAGAAAGATTCCGTTTAAAAAAGAAAAACAACAGCAATGGGGCCACGTATTCGCGATATGCCTCACAGGTTGCACCTGTGCACGCACAATTAGCACCTTTAAATGTTTGCATTAGGGAAATCATTTCGTTTGATAGGTCCATGTTGTCGCTCAAGATTGAATTGGCAGACATTTTTCCCAATAATGCAAAATTGCGGCTCCCAACATCTTTGAAGGCCCTTTTGCGAGACAATTTGGCCTATTTCCCAATAAATGTAATAGTGACTGATGCTTCCTCGTGTGAAGAGAAGGCAGGCGTGGGAATCTACTCACCATCTCTCGAAGGGTATTTTTCACTTCGCGTCCCAGATTACACATCAGTTTTTGAGGCCGAACATCTGGCAATATTATTGCTTAACGAAAGTTGCCCCTTCATGCTACAAAAGTTGTTATCGTCACCTATCTCTTTCTGTATGCAGCGCGCTTGAAGCGTCAACAAATTCGACAGATTTGAACACGGTTTATACATTTGCTCCGCCCCATATAAGGTTAGTTCATTTAGTATGGTTTCCAGGCCACCGAAACATTCAATTTAAAGAAATAGCGGATTCTTGACAACGAGCTTCTTTGAAAGGTCCGGTGATATCTATACTACCGGCAACTGCGCATATCACAGCAGCAAAATATAGTCAGTTTTGTTTGACCGAAGAGAAAAATAGCGTCTCATTAGCAAAATCTACAGACTTCATAAATCTAAATCATTCTCGGAACCCACAATGCTGTCCTAACCGGAAAGTCGAAGTATAATTTACAAGGTTGCATTGCCGTTTTCAAGAAATTATTTTTACTTGCACATATGTGGTCTGGTGGTAGCCCCTTTATGATACCTTTGCAAGGAGCCGGAATTCATCGATCACTTTTTATTATCGTGTCGGCGTATTCCAAATAATCGAAAACGATGCTCAGAAATTGCACTTGAAAATCAAGCCTTAATTTTTGCACTTCTCTTATTCTCTCTCTTAGAGCAACGCTACTGGTATACTACCGCAGGAACGTTTGTCGAGCCATTTATTATTTCCTCTATGACAGAAAAAGATTGTCTTATTATACTTCCCCATTTCCACGATTGATTTATTTCTCCTTCAGTAAATTTTAAATTTAGAAAATTGAAAAAGTAATACCACACATTCGCAGTTGTAATATTATTATAAAAATTTAACTGACACGTTTTTACGTCTATCCTTTAATATATTTATTTTATTATTAAGTTCACATTACTATTCCTATCTAGGCAAACTTTATTTCTTTCATTATCGGTTTATCACTCATCTTCAATTATTCATTTATTTTTTATTACTGATATATTAAACAACTAATTTATTTTAATACTCCATTATTAACCAACCAGTTCGTTTCCTATCTTCCACAGAGGGTTTGTGCCATTGATTGATTCTTTATCATCATCATCGTCTTCGCGAGCTCGCGCGACAGCCCCATGTGGCATACCACGCACGCGCATTCGAACGGGCAGCTGTTCGTGGCACATCGCAGCATCACAGGAAGGAACGGCCTTGGCGTAGTTCTAGCTATGGGCGTCGATGCACCCAGCGTCATGCGAGTCTACCGTCTCTTCCCTGACGGTGCATCCGCCTTCTCAGAATCATCGCCATCCCACAAGACGACATTGCCGATTCCACTCGACTCATATCCAGAAGGGGGCAAAGATGGCGTGATCTACGTTTCCAGCTACGTGGCCTTCAACGACGTCCTGACGGAGAACCTGCATCTGGTGATCAAGCCGTGGAAGGAGGTCGAGGAAATTGCGTGGGACAGCTGCTTACGAGATCGGAGGACACCGTTCCTGAAGACCCAGTGCGATCTGCTCGTTGAGATTGGAATCGGGGACATCCTGTCTCCAGGCAACACCATGCACTCGGCATGCACAGCAAAAGGATTCCGGCACCAGGCTTTGGTCGTATCCGGGAGCCCTAGACTACTAGTACTATACAGGTATACATAAACTTGTTCTTTTGTTTGGCATCTCAAGGACATTGCGAACACAATAAGTGGAAAGTTTGAAATAGTATTTGATAATACTATGATAAAAATCACATTTCTGGTATGTTTTGTGTCGTAAATAATGCTTTTTGTTTCTTTTTTGTTGTTAGAGACCTGCGAGGAAGGTATGGCTGTAGGTGTAGCAGGTACATACGATATGGAGCGCAATAACTGCGTTGGTGTAGTATTTTAATTTATCGCCTTGCTTGTACCCAACGCAATGCTTAAAACAGGCTAATTTTGTTTGTTTGGAATAAGCACACGGTTCCTGCGGCACGATGATCATTTCGAGATAAAGTTTTAAAAGAAAGCCTCGATAACCATGCACATTGCACAGTTGAGTTGATATTCGAGCACACTTCCATTTTCAGACGCTGACTTGGTTGTTAAACGAATTGGTTTAAATTTGCCAGTTAAATCGCAATACACCAAACTTAGGACCTGGTTCTGTAGCTTTGCGCAGTGCATAAGTTTTCTCTACAGATTCAGATATGATTATGCATCTTGCAGCCGCGATTAAGAATTGCAGCTTGTGTTTCTATTGTTTCTTTTATGCTCACACCCGCCGCCGTTGCTCAGTCAGCTAAGGCATTGGGCTTATGGGCACGAAATCGCGGGACCGAATCCCGACCGCGGTGGCCGCATTTCGATGGAGTCGAAATCCTAAAACGCCCCTGTATACTTGCGTTGTAGTGCACGGTAAAGAACCCCAGGTGGTTAAAATTAATCTGGAGCTCTCCACTACGGCGTGCCTCATAATCACAACTGGTTTTGGCATATGAAAACCCAGCAAGAAGAAGAAAAATTTTATGCTCAAATCATTGCCACTTCTTTAATTTCAACGTATTGTATCATCGCAGTGCATCTATGCGCCTGCTTGGTGCAGTGAAGTGCAGACAACATGCCGTGGTTATTGCTGGATGTATCTAGGCGGGCGTCTTTAGACATCTTGGTGGGCGATGTCCTGTGGCCGAAATTGTTTCGGTGATGGTAATCAAAACTGCGATGGAAAATGCTTCAGAGTAATATTTTATTAGCTAATATTACAATTATTAATGTTAACGACCACATCATCTTGGATAACTTGTGCTGAAATTTCATGTCAGACCGAAGGTGCCATGAATAAATCATGTAAATCCACACGCTAGCTCGTGCTGCAGAAACGCAAGGTCCCGAAGGTACTATCGATCAAAAGAAGTTTACGGACCAAAGGATCTGACAAAAAGCTGAATATCTCCGCAGCATCAAAACGGAGCCCGGTATTCCCATTTCCAGCCTCTACTGGTATATGCGAACAACATTGCAATGTGCTATTTTACTGGCTACTTTTAAAGGCTGCTCGGATATTTAGCGTTTTCTGAGATCCTGTGGTCCGCAAACGTTTTTGGGTGATAGTACTTATTTGACCTTTTATGCTTGTCATTGAACGGAAATGCCTACGCAGTTGAGTTGTTGTGGGCCAAGGATACTTCCTGAAGAAACGTAGCGCATAGCATAGGCTTCTAATCCGTTGGAGAATGCCGGATAAGAATCCATTGCAATTAAGCAATCATGAGGTAAAAAAAAACTTTTTCCCTTATGTAAATGATTAGAGTTAGCTTCGTGTTTTTTATTAGTAAAGCACTGTTTGCTTAGAATAAATCACTTAACGAATAATTACAACAGATGAAGTCTTCAGTACATTGTTGCCTAACGAAACTAAATTCGAAACGTGGTGCTAATTGTTGACCCCTGTTATCAACGCAGGTCGGAGGAGCCCATAACCCGTGGTGTGGGTGTTGGCACGAGCGGGATTTGCGAGGTCATGCATACCAGCGCAGCGGCTTCTCCCGAGCACAGTACCTCTCGGTGTCTTGTGCTACAGGCCCTCAATCCACCCGCACGACACACTGCCGTATGCGCGGACGATGCTGAACTCCGTCAAGGCCGAGAGGAACAGCGACCGGGACAGCGATCCGAATCCAAGCAGCTGCATTTGGAGGCTACACGAGAGGTAAGCCAAACTCCCATGAAGCAAAAGAAGCGGAAGGAAGTCAGTAGCGGCCTCTTTCAAAACCATTTAAATTTCTCCGACCTCTGTCGAACGAGAAACTGTGTATTGAGGCCAGGTATCTCTGGGCGCTCCGAACTGGTCAGGATGAGCAGCCTATACGTCGGTGAACGCGGCTACTTCTGTGGAGGGACTATATTCCAGGTTTCCGAAGTTCAGTGCCATGTATACTTGTAGAGGCCAGCTTTTAAAACGATATGTGTTGAGAGAAAACAATGTATACCGGGTGCGCAATACCTATATCTTTGACCCTGCCATTTTTGTTCATAGGCTACGGTCCTATGAACGAATGTTAAGAGCGAAAAATTTTCAAACGATAATTTCGCTTATAAATAAAATATGTTAAGAAATTATCAATGACCTATTTTAGGGCATATGTATATGCGAAATTTATGCTGATTAGAAGCGAAGCCCTGTGTGCTTAACAGAAATACTAAGCCTAGCACCGGTTTCGGGATATGCGACTTTAAAATGTGCTACGAAATTGATTGACGTTTTTAACATTTTCCCAAAAGTGTTAACAGTTTGAGGTGATCTTGCTCCTATTTCTTAACGTATACGATGCCCTCAGTAATCTAACAGCCTTCTAACAGTTTTAAGAATTTAGTTTTTTTTTCTCTTGAACTAAAAAAAAGTAAATCGAGTAGATTGACTGGTTTTCTGATGAACGCGCAAGGTCCACATGCAGATGCATAGCGCGAAATTGAAGTTAAGCCATTCTCTGTAGCTCCGTCTGTAGCCATTCTCTGTTAAGCTTCTTCTGTAGGCTCGATGATAACATTCGCCTTACGTTTACGTCCGGACGACGATAAGAAAATCGTCGCAGTGCCATTTATCTGCTTTAGAGGAGTTTGTTGCGCTGGCTGATGGACGCCAACACGCGACCTTCAACAAAATTTCCTCTCAGTGTGGCGACCTTTCAACCTTTCAAGTGCCAGAGAAACCAACAAAACTGTTGTGCCAAGCAGCGGCTAACAGTGCAGGCTATAAATGCCTACAAGTATTTTTCGCGTACGTCTCATATTCTAATGCCAAAGGGCAACTGTTAAGAAAAAGAAGTAATTGACTAAATGCTTATGGTGTACATGCCAAAATTACCATATAATTATGAGAGATGTCGGAGATGGGGACCCGCCGCCATGGCTCAGTTAGCTAAATTGCGCTGCAGAGCACGAGGTCATAGGATCAAATTCCGGCCGTTTAAGAACCCCAGGTGGTTAAAATTTATCCGCAGACCTCCACTACTGCGTACCTCAACGTCAGAACTGGTTTTGGCACGCAAATCCCCAGAAAGAAGAAGAACGGGGTCTAGAAAATATTTTTAGCAGCTAACGTTCTTTAATGCTGCACCCAATACGCTATGCATGAATAATTTTGCATTCCACCCCCACGGAATGCGGCTGCCACCGCCGGGTTCTAACCCCTGACCTGGTTATTAGTGGCGCAATGCCATCCACTCAGCTACCGTGGCTGGTTAACTGTTCAGGAGCTACGCTACGCATTTTGCTGGCAGTAGCCGGTTACATTGCTCACTGGCTTCTTCGCTTTGACCGTCTGTAAAAATTAACGCGGCTCTAGCTTAGCTTCCTAGTAGCATGCATAAGAAAAGAATAACTTGCCATTTGATACGCTTCTAACTTAGTATATTGTAGATCATGTAACTTTCACCGTCTAGCGAAAGGTACGAGCCGCGGCGGCGGCATTTCGATGGAGGCGAAATGCAAAAGCGCCCGTGTGCTTGCGTTGTAGTGCACGTTAAAGAACCGCAGGTGGTCAAAATTAATCCGGAGCCCTCCACTACGACGTGCCTCAAAATCAGAAGTGGTTTTCGCACGTAAACACCCACAAAGAAGAAGAAGACGCGAAAGGTACAATGCAATCTCATGTATTTCCGCAAAGCGACGCGAGCAACCATTTTTATGTTGTAAACTCACGTCGAAACTATTACTCATCAAGATATGATATCGCTTCCCGAAGGTTGAAGCGATTATTCGATTTACTAGCGGAGTTATAGTCGCCAATACGTGTCTTAACCTCATGCGGTTGCGCATTAGCAGCCGATTCAGTGCTTCTGGAGGTATACGTCGCTCATGCTTCTACAACATTTCCCTGTACTTGGGCGAAAGAGCAGAAAGCTCTTGGCATTGGCTTACAGGAACCATGGTAGCAAGAAAAACTAGGTGCTTGCCGAGTCAGCCTGAACGCACGGAGTTAGTTTCTTCATACTGGTTTTGGTACCACTGGTGTCGCGGTGCGTGGACGTCTAATGAGCGGCGCTTTTCCCATTTCGCTCGCTACAACTAGGAATAAAAGTGCGGACAAAATAATTAGGCCGCATAAAGCGCGCCCATAATCACTGAACGGATATTTAAAGAAACAGTAGCAGCTTTGCGATCAGAAAATATCGATATGCTGGAAAAATGATAAACCAGTTTTTAATCTATCCTCTCTAATTAGTCGGGTATTACTTACACGAACGTTCTCCTGACGGAAGAAGAGGACTGATGACCAAACGCTGTAGGCCTCATAATTGGATATTGGATCAGTGCTTTTGTTTGTTTGTTTATTTTTAGACAGCTTGGCTAACGTTTGCTCTAACGTGCGATAGATAGTTGGCACTGACGTCATTGTGGCCGCCACCCACCGTGTTTGCTCAGTGGCTATGGTGTTGGGCTGCTGAGCACGAGGTCGCGGGATCGATGCCCGGCCACGACGGCCGCATTTCGATGGGGGCGAAAAGCGAAAACAACCGTGTACTTAGATTTAGGTTCACGTTTAAGAACCCCAGGTGGTCGAAATTTCCGGAGTCCCCCACTACGGCGTGCCTCATAATTATGTCGTGGTTTTGGCACGTAAAACCCCATAATTTAATATAAAATTTTAATTGTGGCCGCCATCTTGAGGTACATGCAAGTCGAGAAGCTATGTAAACAAAAATATGGCTGCAGGACAGCACGAAAATTGCGTCTTGCGCCCAGCGACAAATCGACAACAGTGATAATCGGGTAACAAACGGTCCTCGTCGAAAAGCAAAACGATGTGCGCGTGATAATATGGTGCACTGACGTCATTGTAGCCTCCATGTTCTTGTACTGGCATATTGTGAGATAACTGCGTCCGTGACGTCACGTTAAAACTATTCATAGTATCCGAATGCTGTAATAATAACATAAGCGTGTGGGCTTTCTCGCAGACCGGAGTAGGGAGCTTAGTTGAACAGCTGGGTGAGGAGGACAACGATCGAAAGTAGGGAGGAACCGGGCAGACATGCAAGGTCATGACTATTCCTGCTGCCAGATGCTTTGTCTTACGTGCTGCAGCTGTGTGTGCGTATTTTTTTGTATATTCAAAATTGATCTCAAGGTGCATAATGTATCTGGGAAGGAAAACGAATTCTAAACCCACAAGATATGCATACAACCCTGAAAATACCGTACGGCGAGCACTTTTATTGTGCTGCATGCAGATAAATGCATACAGGGTGTTTCATTTTAGCTGCACCAAATTTTTAAAAATTGCCTGTGACAGATAGAACAATTATTATCCTTGATCTAAACTACTCGATGAGGCGGCCATTACTTCCACGAGAAATCAAAACGCCTAATTGAGTAATTAGCATAATTACGCTAGTTAACTTTTTAATTAATGATTTTACGGCACATCTTTCAATCTACGAATTATAGCCGCTGAGTTCGCAAGGCGTATCCACTTGGAATGAATTCTCAGGACTGAACCAGTTTCGAGATATTAATTTTTAACATGTCCGACGAAATGTATGGGCGTTCCAGTTAACATTTTGAGGAAAACGCTGTTTTATGCATTGAAGCACAAAGTTAACTGGAACGCCCATTCATTTCATCGGACACTTTGAAAATTATTATCTCGAAACTGGTTCGGTCATTAGAATTCGTTCCAAGTGGATACGCCTTGCGAACTCAGCGGCTATAATTCGTAGATTGAAAGATGTGCCGTAACATCATTAATTAAAAAGGTAATTAGCGTAATTATGCTAATTACTCAATTAGGCGTTTTGATTTCTCGTGGAAGTAATGGCCGCCTCATCGCGTAGTTTAGATCAAGGATTATAATTGTGCTATCTGCCACAGGCTACTTTTAAAGATTTGGTGCAGCTAAAATGAAACACCCTGTATAATATAGCATATACCCTCTTTCGTATTTTTGTTATTCGGCCGTCTTTTTTTGAATTATACCTACATCCATTTCCTTTGCACCCCAGTAAGACATGATCTTTTCTCTTTTGGCAGGTCACCTCCTTTCCCAGTCGCCAGCAGTACGATGATGTGGCCGCCGTACGCTGGACAACATTCCCACGATGCACCGGTCTGTTCGTGCATCATCCCAGCTCTGTACGGCGTCTCGCAGGCAGCACCAGGTTCTGTTAATCACGGTACAGCAGCAGCAGGTGCACCCCAGGTGGTCGACCTCTCGTGTGTGTTGTGTTGTTTCAGCCGGGATGTTGGCCTCCGCATCATCACTGCCTCTGTGACCAGTGGCCTCTACGTAAACTGTGCTGGCTGGTACGGTGCTCGCACTGAAAATTCGGAGCCACAGTTCGAGCACGGATGCCAGAGACTGACTCTACGTTCCAGGCCAGCGTAGCGAGCTCGTCTCCTGGCTGATTGCCTTGGACGATGAATCAGCGAAATGGCGGCCCCTTCTCTTCTGCTGGAAGCTCGTCGGATTTGTTGTAGAAAGGCCCTAAGCTGTGGCCACTGCGAGAAATTTCATTCGTATTTTTTGTATTCATGCAACGTATTTATGTTAATTCACGTTTTTCTGCTTGTTGTTAATACACGTTTTCGTAGTTCACGCGTGTGTCTTTGATAATTAAGCCATCGCGTGCACACTCATTGAATGTGGGACGCAATGAAAACAATCCCGCAGGCACACTGAACGCCTAATAGGGCGCGCGCAAATCCTTTGGTGATAGTACGAGCCCAGTTTAGCTACTATAGTGATAGCAGGCCACCCACCCATTCTATTCTGCAGCAAAATTCTCTTTGGGAGCATGTTTGTACCTCGGGTTTTCAATAATCTTTACATATGCGATTGCGGTTGTCAAGCAACCTCGTCGCAGGAGGAAGATATACTGTGTGGTAGTCTGCATCAGCACACACAACAATTATCTAAACAAGTTTTATTGCTTCCCAAACGCGCACAGGCAGAGGGCACGTCGCTCGCCTACCCAGGTTGTCATCCAATAATGCGATTAGCATGCTTAGGGAGGTGGTTATTTGTGGCACTGTGCTGCACTGTATGTGCAATAAATGAATTGTTGAATTCTGGGGTTTTACGTGCCAACACCACTATTTTATTACGAGGCACACCGTAGTGGGGGACTCCGGAACAATTTTGACCCCCAGGCGATCTTTAACGTGTTCCCAATGCACAGGACACAGGTTTATTTGCATTTTGCCTCCAATAAAATGCGCCTGCCGCAGCCGGGATTTGATGCCGCGACCTCGTGCTTGGCAGCTCAACGCCACAGCCGCTAAACTACCACGGTGTGTGAAATTCAATGCCATCTATCCTTGTAGAGGTCAGCTTTTAAAACGATGGATGTTCAGAAATGAAAGTAGACGGGGTGCCGAAAACTTATATCTAGGCCCCTACCGTTTTTGCAGATAAGCTACGGGGCTGTAAAAAAATAACAGCAAAAAAAAAATTCTAGCGATAACTTCGCTAATAAGTAAAGTATGGTAAGTAATTTTGAATTATAATATTAGGGCATATGCTGTATTTACGAAATTTAAGCTGATTAGTGGTGCAGTCATGTGGGCTTAACAGAAATACCGCTTCGTAGAGAGCTATGAATTGGGCTAGCTGGTGTGCATTCATTTTTTCTTGCGCTAAGTATAGTAAGACGCCACAGGGATGAAACAGACACTGAAAATGAAGCGGACACGAAGTGACACTTCGTGTCCGCTTCATTTACAGTGTCCGTTTCATCACTGTGGCGTCTTACTAGAATTAGCGCAAGAAAAAATGACCGCTTCGTAGATATGTGAGATTAAAATGGGCTACGAAATTCACTGGCGCTTCAGTTATTTTCCAAAAAGGGGGCCTCTGTATAGCTGTTGAAGGCTATCTTGCTCCAATTTCTTCAGTAATACAAGGCCCTCAATAATCTAACAACCTTCTAACACTTTAAGGAATTCCGGTTTTCTCCTAAACTAAACAAAAATTAATCTAATAGATTGAGTGGTTGTCTGATGAAAGCGCCTGGCCAACATGCAGATGCATAGCGAAATTGAAGTTCAGCCACTGCAAAAGCTTCATTTATAGGGTCAGTCACAACATTCCCTAAACCTTTACGTGACGCCGATGATAAGATGATGATCGATGTGCCAGATACCTTTTCTAGACGAGTCTGCTATGCTGGCTGACGCCAACACGCGACCTTCAATAAATTTTCCTCTCAGTGTGATGACCTTTGAACCTTTCAAGCCCTGGAGACACCATCAAAATAGCTGTGCCAAGCAGCCGGATGGCGGTGCAGGCTATAAATGGCCACAACTTGGCCATGTTTCTTTCACCGCCTCGTGAAATTTCAAGGCAATGACATGTATGTCCGTCATGTGCCGCAAGCCAATTATTTCACATCGTAAATGCTTTACAGCTCGCCGAAACCATTAATCATCAAGATAGGATATCGCTTCCCGTGGATTGAAGCGGTTATGCGATTTACCGGTGGAGTGAAGTCACCAATGGGTGCCTCAGCCTCATGCTGTTGAGCCTTAGCAGCCCATTACCCTCTACTTCGGCACAAATGCGATAATTTTATAGGGCCATGCCATTTTCTCACCTTCTAAGTCACCTTCTTGCATAAAAGAGACCAACAGAAATGTTCTATTTAGTCGGTACTAAGGTTCTGATATAGAATCGCCGGTCATCTTAGGCACATTCTATTATTACGCTTCGAAGTTTCCAAGTTTGCGGCAAATCCAAACCGTATTGTTCACCCCTTCATAGCGGATGCGATGGATAGCAAATGCGCGAGTTTCAGTATGTGAGCTTCTATCGCACGTGAATGACGGCGCCACGTATATTTCGTTGTTTGTTGAATGGGGAAAACGTTCGTGTTGATGTTTGATCTCGTCGCTGTTTCCCGCTCACGCAAAAACAACTGGCTTCGCACGACACGTGTAAAATGCAGAATGTCTTAGGTGATGTCAGCCAAGCTGTTAAAAAATATTGCAATAACGTTGATACGAAGCCTATACTATACGTTGAGTTATCAGTCCACTTCCGCCACGAGGATAATTTTTGTGCACTCGTTACCTGCCTAAAAAAGAAATCATCAAAAAAAGAAGTAGCTTTCCATGTCGCCGTCGTTACTGAATTCTCAAAATTCTATTAAGTTGTTGTCAGCGCCCTATGTCTTGCCTAAACATCTTTTTCGCGCTTTATTGGTAGCGCGAAATACGAAAAGTGCTGTGTCATCGCATGCCTTGACGCCAACGTTCCCTAAATTGATTTCAAGGTAATAACCACCTGAAAGCAGAAATCTGCTAGCTTTGGCTTACAGGAACCATGGTAGCCTAAAAAAGACTAGGTGGTCTTTGAGTCTGCCTGTGCGCGCGGAGTTAGCTTCTTCAAATTGGTTTCGGTACCACTGGTGTCGCGCCGCGCGGTCGTGTAATGACGCGGCAGTTTTCCCATTTCGCTCGCTACGACGACGAGTAAAAGCGCGGAAAAAATAACTGAGCGGGATGTTTGAGGAAACAGCAACAGCTTTGCCACCAGAAAATATCCCTTCGTTGGAAAAATTACCAACCAGTTTTTAATTTATCCTCTCGAATCAGTCAGGTTATCTTTTAAGCGAATGTTCTCCTTGCGGTGGTAGAGGACATCCTTGCTTCAGTTCGTGGTGAATTCCCATCATTTCATTACGTTTTCGACCTTCCCACAGAACTTGTAGTCGGTTGTCTCTATATATCGCCCTAAGCAGCTACACGAAATCGTCTTCTATGCCCTTCGTGCTTATGAATATCCCATAACAATTCCCTGTCTACGTTGTCATAGGCATCTTTAATATCTAGAAATGCTGTCAATAAAGTTCTATTCTGAGCTACTGAAATCACTATGCACTGAAACATATTATCCTCTAAGCGTCTGCCTGGCCTGAACCCATCCTGTATAGTTCCCCCAGTGCATAATTTTTCTTCACCAACTTGGACAGTTCTAATTTTATGGCTTGCATTTCCATTCTATATATCACCGACGTTACTGTAACTGGCCTGTATACTGTACAAGCTCGTCTTATCCTTATCACCTTTGCCTTTGTAGATGAGGTTCATCTTGCTTTCACGTGATCCAACCTGAATTTTCTTCATCCTAACCATTTGCTGTATGGCTTTAGTCAGCAGTTCCTTGCTCATTGTACCGAGGTTCTTGATTAGCTGTATTGGAATTCCATCGCGTCCAGCTGCCGTGTTATTAAGGACGCTGAATAAACTTTCCTCTGAAGGAACTGTTTTCATTTACCGGAGGAGTAAAGTCACTTATGTGTCCGTTAGCTACGGTTGCGCGTTAGTAGCGCATTGGGTTCTAGAGCTACGTGCTTTTGATTCTACAACACTTCACTACAGCGCAAATGTGATTATGTTGTTGCGTCACGAAACTGTGGTAAACCCTTTTCTCTAATAGACGAAAACAGAAGCCTTCGCTTTAGTGTGCTGATAGGTGTTGATGGCACCTCGTATGTTTTTAAACTAATTCAATGAATTGTATGCCCTTAGGAGTGCCCGGCTTCCGCCGACCCTAAACAATAGCTGGATCCCTCATAGGGGATGTTAAGGATGGAGACTGCAAATGTATATGTGAATTTTGATCAGCCGACAGTGATGGCCTGACGTAATTCATCATTGATTGGAGTAGAAAAATGTTCGCGTCGTCGCTTTGGTATTCGATGCTACCCAGTGGGAGCCGAAACAATGGGCTTCCTTTGAAGCGTGCCATATGTCATCAGCCTATATTTATGTCCACTGCAGGACGAAGGCCTCTTTCCGCGATCTCCAATTACCCCTGTCTTGCGCTAGCTGATTCAAACTTGTGCTCGCGAATTTCCTAACTTCATCACTCCACCTAGTTTTCTGCCGTCCTCGACTGAGCTTTAGCCTAGTGACTGAGGTAGCCTTAGTGCCTTACCTCCCACTTCAATTGCTGCTTCTGAGATCAACCTAGTTACGGTTCCATTCATTACAAGTATGTTGTCTTTATCTTCCTGTTCTACAGAGCTGCATATTTGTTTCCGAGCACCAGCCTGAATTGGTCTGCTTTTGCCCGACTGCGTCTAGGTTGGCTTGTTTCTTCATAATTAACCTTATTCTTTCTCTCTTCAAATTGAGAGAAATCCTAGGCACTAACCTATGGTCACTGCACTTTACCCTGCCTAACACTTCTACATCCTGTACTATGGTGGGATCGGCAGAAAGTATTAAATCTATTTCATTCCTTGTTTTTCCATTTTGGCTTTTCCAGGTCAACTTCCTGTTGCTGCGCTTCCTCACGAAGGTATTCACTATTCGGAGCCTATTCCTTTCCGCGAATTCTACTAACATCTCTCCTCTGGTGTTCCTAGAATCGATGCCGTAGTTGCCAATTGCTTGCTCGCCAGCCTGCTTTTTCCCCATTTTTGCATTGAAGTCGCCCATGACTACAGTATACTGAGTTTGCACATTTCTCATTGCTAATTCAACATCTTCATAAAACTGATCTATTTCTTCATCATCATGACTGGAGGTTGGAGCGTAGGCTTGTACAACCTTCATTCTATACCTGCTATTCAGCTTTATTACGACGATTGCTACCCTCCTAATAATGCTGTAGAATTCATCAATGTTGCCCGCTATGTCCTTATGGAATAGAAATCCTACTCCGAATTTTCTCTTATCTGGAAGACCCATGTGGCAGAGAAGGTGGCCGTTAGTCAGCACTGTATAAGCCTCACCAGGGGCGGTATTTTGTGAGAGTCTACCTAGTGGACTGTCCATTTCGCCATTTCTGCGACCGTTGATTCGCTGCAGCTTGACGTGCAGGAAGGTGCCAGCCAGTCTCCTTCCTGCATGTCAAGCTGCAGCGAATCAACGGTCGCCGAAATGGACAGTCCGCTAGGTAGACTCTTACAGAATACCGCCCCAGTTCTTCTTAACTAAGGCCAATAATATCCCAGGCAATGCCTGATTATTCTTCAAATAGTGCTGCTAATCTAGCCTCACCCGATAGGGTGCGCGTGTTCAACGTTGCCAGGTCCAGGTTCCATTGGGGGCCTGTCCGGACCCAGATATTCTTAGCACCCTCAGCCGCGTAGCAGCTCTGACCACCGCCTTGATCAGGTGCTCCGCAGCCGATGGGGGCTGAGGGCCATGGGTAAATTGTTGGAGTCATTATGGAGGTAGCGGCCGAATACTGTACCAGGGAGGCCAATTCCTGTTCTGGTGAGGGAGTGACTTTGCTGAAGCTCAGTGCGCCTCCCTAATTTGGTTGCACCTTGACTAGTATAGCCCCACTAGCTCTCTGCGATTTTTTTTGCCGGTGTCAGACGCCACTCCATGCCTGCAAATGTAGTGGACTGCAGGAAGATTCGGACTTACGACCTTCAGCTTACTATAGACGTTTTCACGAGGGCGCTTCCGACGGTCTGGCGTGGAGAGTATGTGTCAGTGTTGCCTGTTCGGTCTGGACTGTGAGCTTGCCTTGCGCTTGCATTGCGGAGGGGTAGCTTTCCTTCGATGTTTCCGTTTGTTTTTGTCCCGAATGACTTACGCTCGTAAATAATGGCATATATAATCATCAAAACGCTACATGCCAGCACTTTGCCGTTTATTGGTGTACAAACAACCAGCGGAAAATAACGATTTTGGGGACTAAGTGTGTCCACAACACAGCACTCCGCGAGACCACTGCCGCAATGTGGTATGTTCACGCTTCGCCGGTTTCCTGCATCACCTGAGGACTTGGCATTTCAGTCTAATGTGAACCAATGCACACATCACTAAAAAACCGCATTTTGGTAAACTCTTTTCGGCACATTTCCCAATAGGTTGCGAGAATTGTCAGCTCTTCGATGCAATAGTTTCTCGTATGTTGTAGCAGATGCTACATTTGTTATTCTTTGAAACACGACTTCATTCCAGTGGCTAATACGGGGGTCACACGGCGCACTTTTGATCGTGATCGAGCCCGATATGGGCCGAATTTCTTGGTCGCGATTGGCTTCTTTGCTCAATCTGCGGAAGGGAGCTAATCGCGGTCGAACATTCCGATCCAGATCGGTCACGATCGCTATCAAAAGTGGCCGTGTGACACCGGTATAAGACAAATTGAAGCACTCTGTGAGAGAACTAGTCGGTAAATACACTTGGCAACAATTTGGAAAAATCATGTCCTATGGATGATGTATGCAGACCCTGTGTCCACCAAAACATGGTCTCTGCGTTCACACGCACCTTGCGCGGCCCTGGCCATAAAGGTAATTAACTTCAACAGTGTGGTGCTGCATCGAGCTCACTCATCTTTGAGCGTTGTCTATGTGCTTTGGCAGCAAGAGAATGCAAAAACGAATGTGTTAACCTCATCAGCGCGGCCTAGCGCTATAGTGCTAGAGTTCGGGAATCGTAATGCGCTAACTGTGCGTGGCGTAGAAACGCGCTAAATGAGCCTGCGCAAGTAAGAACGTAAAAAACGGTATTCGCATGGGTACGCGGACAATAGCATCATGCTTGCAAGAATAACAGTAACGAAAAAAATAAATTATTAGCACAGTCGATCAAGTTAAATACTTACGTGCGTGCAGTGACCGCTTCGCTGACCACTAAGCGTTTTTCACTCACGGTCAGTAGTGGTTTACACTCATATGCACATGTATTTATTCGACAATTGTTAAGACTCGACGTTACTATGAACATAGCACAGTGAGACGGTGTAAGAGAAACAAGATAAAGAGCAGAGATGGCCCTAACGCTGCAATATTACTGGCTTATTTCGCTTCAGAGATAGCGCACACGAACAATTCTTGCCGTACGCGATATCTTCAAAACAAACTTCGCGCACAATCTACATTAAGGTACACCGTGAGCGAAGCTTGTTCCAAATTGAGACATTGGAAAGGAAAGCCATTCCAGGTAAACAAACGTAAAAAATAGGTAAACAAATATATCTTTATAACAAGTCCTTTTATAATTCCTATTGGGATTGACAGTATGTATAAATAAATAAATACTAAAAATAAAAATCTAGCACTTCGGCTGTATCAGTTGCGCTGGCATCTGTGATCACTGTGGCGCGTCGGTTCACTGCAGGTACCGCGCTCCTAGATCGCCACGCTTATGTTTTGACATTTGGTTATAAGCACCCTGCACCGCACCGGATACAATACATTTTGCATGGTTGAGCTGTTCAGTTGCGTCGGAAGCGTATGGAGTAACCACCGCATATCTACCAACCACTGACACGCGTCGTCGGGCCGCCGGCGCCTGGTTCCAAGCATTGCCCGACAGCTGCGTACGCGCCAGCTTTCGCTAAATGAGGGAACCCTTAACAGCGAGACGTAATGGTGATCAGATTCAATCGACGATACGGTCACATGTGGCCAGCAATAACAATGAAATATACCGCTGATTAGCACGCCAGGTCTCGACGAAGCAGACGCGGCTGCTGCCGCGCTACCGACGACGGAACACCACATCCACTGGCTGGGCTTGCTGTTGCCATGGCACACTACACTGAGCGCTCACGCGAACACGTAAAACATGTAACAAGTCAAGCGGCGCAAGACAAGCGAAGCGGAAGAAAACAATCGAAATAATGCGCGGCGAAGATCACACAACCGAAGTGCGGCCGGCCTGCTCTCGCAAGGCGTAGGCAAAAATGGCGGCATAACATGTTCTGACGCTAGACGTCGCCCGTGTCGGCCAATGGCGCTGCTCAAACATCGGTTTGTGAAAAGGTGTATACTAACAAAAAAAAACAACTAACAGAACATAACACATCTTGGTATACAACACCATAATCTTCCAACTTAACTGCAGGATGACCCTAAATAAATGGTCATTGAAATATCATATGTGGCAGAAACGCCATGAACTTTCTGTTCGTACTCTACATCCTTTGTTAACGCACAAATTACTGCGCAAATTACGTGTTCAAGGCTACACGAAGATTCGCGCTTATTTATAAGTACTTCCATGCACTAATTGAAACTCAAATGCTGTCGTCTTCTAAATACACGTACGTGACACGCACAGCCTTAGACATACCCTTACATAATACGTCAAAGATAAAAGAATTCTGTAGAGCATACTTGCACTAAAAGCCATCCGCGCAGCCCGTTTATAAGGCGCGGTACTCTCTACGTGTGTGCGGAACCAACCATCCGGCGATTTCTAAAATCAGCTGAAGTAGATTGCGGAATAACCAGTATCTAACCTGATACAGCGTTATTTTCACAAGTCGCTAAATCCGAAAATAAAATCTTAGTTTACCGGAAACTAGCGTGAACTATCTACGTATCTCTCAGAAAAAAAAAAAAACACTGACGCTATCCTTTTTCGAGCGTTCAGCTGTCACGTTTTCCTGAAGGCAAACATCAAATTAACCTAAAAATTTATTTGCCTCTACCACGATCAGAAGAGACCAACACTGCCCTTTGCCTAACAGAACGTTCCTAAAACTCAAAGTTGTTCCAAAGTATCCTCAGAGAAATGAATATTAATGAATGCAACCTCCAAAACGGGCCTCGAAAGAAAAGCACCACTCTCAAACAAAACACGACTTGTCACGAACTCACGCAGAAGCGTTGCTCATCAACAGGCGCAATTTGCGCATGACCTTCCAAACTATATTATACGGCGCCCGTTAATCGGCCTGTCCCTGTCTCGAAACTATGCCGTACCGTGAGACCACGACGTTTTTGGCGCTCATTAATCGGCGTGTCGCCATATGTGCCATATGTAACAATGCAAAATGAAGTAAGTTTCAAATTTTGAGCGGCAAGAAAGTCGTTTTAGAGGCGAAGCACCTTAGGGCCGAGGCTTGTCCGTCCGTCCACGTTGTCCGTGCTCACGGCCAACGTTGGCTCGCACCTATATATATATATATATATATATATATATATATATATATATATGCACCAGGGGAAAGTCCAATTTCAGGCTAGATCCCAGCCAAGAACCATTGGCTCTGCATTTCAGGGACCACAAGGCAGTGGCAATGAAGGGAAAACGGAATCCAGATCTCAACACGACATGCGAGTTATGACAACTAAAACATTGTATATACTGTCCACACGCATTTTCACACATTTACATGCACGAGTGGGCAATGTCACGGGTGATTTACGGTAAGAACGATCCCCAGTGCTTCGCCCACTCGTCATGATTCACTTCATGGAGATGCGTGGATTTTTTTTTCTTACCTACCGCAATAAGGCGTGTAGAAATCATGCTTGAAAAGCTAACGAAGAAGATAATCATCGGAAGAAGAACACAACCAGCCAGATATACAGGGTTTTAAGGGTATAATTATTGTGTTAGACGCTTGAGTCGAGTGTTGATACTTTTATAACTCATGATTTCCGTCAATAAATGCAATTGATGCATTATAGTATGTCTCGGCGGGCAGACATTTTCTATAATCGTAATGTCTGCATACCACCCTGAAAATGTTGTTCGAGCTTTTTGGGTGTGTGTCATTGATATCAGTGTAGCTTCCCCCTGTTGCTTATTTTTTCAGTTCTTTTCTTTCATTTTTTTTTTCATTTGTGTATGCCACAATTAGCGGATGGAGCAGCCGACAACTACTTGCTTTCCCCCTCAGTCAGGCATGATCTTTTCTCTGTTTCCAGGCCGCCTCCTTTCAGAGTCACCAGCAGCACTGTATTGTAGGCACCGCGCGGCGGCCGCTGTTGGCAGGATGCGCCGGTTTGTTGGTGCCATTTAGGTTCTCTCCAACATCGTGTAGGCAGCACAAGTCTCGGTCATCGTGGCAGGACAGCAGTCGGCGTACTGCAGTGGCTCATTTCGTCACGGTTGCGGAGTGGTTTGTATGCCGAAAAGCTGGACTGGCCTATTCGGCCACTGATCTGCAGCGGGAACTGCGCCAGATAAGTTTAAGGACACTGTGCGGGGCAACTGCTAGCGATTTGATACGTCATTTTTGGTAATATCGCAACGTACTTATGTGAACTCAAATTGCTTCTGTGCGGTATAGTTTTTGGCGTACATATAGTGTGTTCTTTTTTATTTGTGTTTAAGCCAGCCCTTGAGGACGTATTGAATGTGGGACGCAAGAAAAAGATTCCCGTGGTCCGAGGCAAATGGCCGTAGGACGCGCGTGACTGAAATGGTGATGTTCAGCCTAGTCTCATATTCACTTCTTTGGGCGACTTTACGTTCTCAGCTTCTTTTTTTTTATTGATATGATATGAGGAGATGTTAACGCACAAGTAAGGCACCGGCTACTCCTTAGCTCTTGAATACGTCTAACCTACAACATACCGGGTTTAAAATAGCCTTCTCATATAAGCAACGTTTGCACAGCAACACGGTGAGGAAAAAAAAGTGGTACGTACAATGTACAAGTTCAATCACTCCACTGCACTGGAGAAGAAAGTCTCAAGAATATAAACAATAATGGCACCTTACAATACAGTCTCTAATCAGCGGGTGGTGCACACATCGTGTACATGCATTTTCACATATAGTCAGCACAGAATATAAACATAAATCACAAATCCACAAATCATAATCACAACACATACAATCAATCATACATACAACACAATCATAAACCACAAACACATACACAGCTACATTGAAATAATGGAAACATTATAAGCGTTAATAACGGCCAACAATGCCGCTCTCTTCGAGAAATGTTGTTAACGCTTTTAGAGCGCTCTTTTGCAAGGCCGTTGTTGACCAAGGGCCCAAAAGTTTCCTTAAACTGAAAGGTCTGCGGTCTAATGCCAATAAAGTTGATTTAAGTCGGCGTCTTGGTGTGTCGTGATGTGGACAATCTAAAAGGAGGTGATATACATCTTCATCTACAAATCCACAATCACATTCAGGGGTTTCCGCGCGGCCAATTCTGTGTAAGAAATGTTTTGTGTAGGCAGTGCCTAGTCGTAATCGATGAATAAGGGTTTCCATATTTCTGTCTAATGACAACGGAAATTCGAATTCAATAAGCGGATCAATATGGTATAAATCAGAGCTCTTCAAATTCTGGTCAAACCACGTATTTCTACACATTTTAAAAGATGTTCCCCTTATTATACAGCGTAATTCATTTTTTGATATTGGGAGCGAAATTGGATCATCTTTGAGGTGGGCTTGTCGTGCTGCTTCATCGGCTGCTGTGTTGCCAGGAATGTTACAATGTCCAGGTATCCACTGGAATATTATTTCATGCTTCTCTTGGCTTGCCTTCGTGAGGTCTCTAAGTGTTTCATATCTTATACTATCACTGATTGTTCTTGATTTTGGGCTGCAGAGTGATATGAGTGCCGCGTGTGGATCGCTGAAAATTACCCATTTTTGCGCATCTCGTACTGAAGTTATAAATTTTAACGCACATAGGATTGCGAACAGTTCAGCCGTTGTGGACGAAGTCGCAGGAGATAACTTAAACGATTCGTGTTTATTGAGGCGCAGTATATAGAATGCTGAAGTTGACGAGGTTGCTGTACTGGAGCCATCTGTATAGACGTGTACGAATCCTGAATACCGCATATAAATCTGGTAAAGTGCTAGTTGTTGAGCAGCTTGAATGCACATGTCTCTTTTTATGAATATGCCATCTACTGACAATTCGATTTTTGGACGAGTAAGCAGCCATGGAGGATATTCGACATCTGAGTTCCAAAATTCATTTCTTGGCAATACATGAAGATTTTCCTGAATTTCTTTATTAACATAACATCTATCTCGTTTCATTATGTCTAGAGCCAAAGGGTGGTTTTTATGCTGTGTTTGAAGACGAAAATAATGCCGGCATGTTTCTGTAGTTCTCATAACTAGAAACGGTGATTGGCGAGCCTCAGCTATTACAAGACGGCTAGAAGTCACTCGTGGAACTCCTAGACACAGGCGCAGTCCTCTAGCTAAAAGTCTTTGAAGTCGCTCTTCTGACGTGTGTGAAAGTCCGTGCAAGATGGGCGCATAGTACGCAATTTTTAGTTGCTTGGTTTCAAAACAAGTTCTGCATTTTCGATTGCGGTGCCACGCGTCCTTGATGCAGGATCAAGATTGCCTGTGCTGTAGGCTACATAAAAAAATGCTTCCATTTTCCGTGTCGACACATTGACCTGAGTTTGATGCATTCCGCAGGGGAGACTGCAGATTATTTTCGACCACCATGGTGTTTCAGCACTTGTACTTAGAAGTACACAACGTTTCTTGCATTTCGCCCCCTTGGAAATGCTACCGTCACTGCTGGTATCGAACCTGCCACTTCGAGCTCGGCAACGTCACGCTTTAGCCATTGAGCAACCATCGCGTGTAGAAGGTTCACTCCTGAACGCATTTTGAGACAGATTGTGGTTAGGATACCGGGGCCTCAGTCCTGACTTGCATCATTATTGAGTGCTTCGTCTATGAATAGCACAAACATATCTTTCATCTTGGCATGAGCTGGCCTTATCTCCGCTTCGCTTCAGGCTATGTTATTGCGGAATCCACTCGGAAGTGGGTGGAGTAAGGAGGAATGTGGGCACAACTGTCGGGTGGGGAAGCTGTGTCATAAAATGTGGCAAGTATTTTGGTAGCCACCTCAGTGGCGGCTCAGTAAAGGCTTTGTCATTAAAAGGCCTGTGAGCAGGTGCATTTGAGTGGCGGTAAGCAATGTGCCACTTGGTCTTCCCATTTCACAACCTGGAGTCCCACCTTATTATGTCCAAGCTCTTCCGCGTGGGTCTCTCGATCTCGGTGACAACCCCTATGAAGATTTACCACCACCGAAGTCTAACTTTAAAATGGCACGAGCACGCCGCTTCCTCAAGTTCATTCATAGGGAGAGACTCAAACATGTCACTCCTACTCACATCTTTAGGGATCGCACCCTCAGCCGTTCCCAGGAAATGTTCATAAATGAAGTACTTGCCAACAAAGTCACTACCCTTGACATACAGAATGGCCGATGGCAGGCGTTTGGTGACCAGAAGAAGGGAATTGAGACCTCTCCCCCCCCCCCCCCCCCGAAGGCGAACCTTCTGCCACTTCGTAGGCGAATCCAACTTACAGCATCTCATTTTACACTGTCCGACTTCAAATCTTCTTTGACACAACAACAATGGTTTTCTACATCGCTATATCACAGCTTTAAGGAACTATATTCTCGGAAACCCCGATCACCTAGTCAGGGTAGCCTTTTTCAGCACGGCCGACTTAGTGAGTGGCAACCTATACTTCGTCCTTAACCTCCTCCCACGCCAGCGACCTGCGGTCCACCCTTTGCTGAATAAAGCCTATTCATTCATTCATTCATTCATTCATTCATTCATTCATTCATTCATTCATTCATTCATTCATTCATTCATTCATTACTAACGGCAGTATAAGAGAACACAGAGTAGTGCAAGGTTACCGAGCGCATTGTGTACATTGTTCCTAATTGCTGTGTTGTACAGAAGGTAAATTGTAGGGCGCACACATTCACACAAACACACACACGCATATACGCACATGCAACCACCCATACAAGCATACACACACACAGACAAACTCACACACACGCACACACGCACGCACACGCTCACTTAAACATTTACGCACTGACATACACACATACACGCAAAACACGCACGCACACACAAACACGCACACAAACACGTATACACGCTCTTACGCACGCGTGCACACAAGCACATACAGGCCCACACGGACACACACACAAACACGTACACACACGCACGCACGCGCATAAAAACGCACGCACACACACACACACAAACACACACACCACACACATATCCATACACGCACACAAACCCGCCCACAAAGAGACCGAGCGAGAGCGTTCTGTTGTAGGTGCTCAAGGCGCCATATTTTTTAACCTTCTATTTCATTTGCAATCATTTTCGCGTTTTTGTGATTGGTTGCAGCATAACTTTCAAGCCGTCGTTTCACGGTTATCGTTGGATCGACCACTCTCCGAGCCATGTGATGAAAGAAGAATGGAAATCCCGCCTCCAAGCTATAGGCTGCATACGCTTGCATGTGCACGAGAAGCCCGGAATATTATTTTTGCTTTCCCCTTGCTTCCGCGAACGCTTCATGTATGACACGGTGAAATAGGAGTAAAAAAAATGTAAGTCTGATTTATCTTCATTGAGACTGCGGCCTACGAATAAGAAGACTGGAACGGGCATCTGAGAGCTACGCGGACGCTGTTGTGTATAGCGAAAGTAGGGTGACCGATATCATCACATGAGATCGATCTTCGCCTGTCATCTGTCGGTTGCCGACTAACGGGGCTGTTAGGCCAACAAATACTTGTAATAGTGAATGTGACGATGCTTCGTCTTGAACGTTTAGTGGTAAGATTGTTTAAGCAGCGTTTAATGTATAGAAGGTATAATTAAAGCGGCGCTATACAACACTTGTAGACCTCGCGAACTGATGAAGCTGTTTTTTTTTAATATTCCATGCAGATTGAGCGCATGGCTCAGGCTAAGAAGTTGGTTGAGATCGAGTACTGGAAGTTCTCCAGCGTGCTGTGGAACAGGTATCATAGGTAGCAGGGCGCAAGTGTCTACAATGCTACTTCAAAAATTTAAACATTTTTGGGACAGGACTTTTCAAAGAATTTCGCTTTCGAAAGTAGCAAAAGTGTGTTTCCACAGTGTCTGTAAAAATTACCAATTAAAGGGTAAACGGTGTAACTTTAATAAATCGAAGTGTCTAAAGCTGCGCCCAACATACACCACGAAAGATCAATAAAGTGAATGCTTTACCGCATCCGCACTCCGCGAAGCTTCTCATTACCTTCAGAATACAATGGCTAAAATACGTGCAGATCTGCTTATCATACACACATACCTTCCCGTCACCACACATGCGAGCTAGGAACCTCCAGAAACAAAAAGGAGCAGTACATGTACGGTAGGGTATTTGGACGGCTATTAGCGCTAGCGCGAAGGAGGGCTCGCTGTTCTAACCCAAGAGGCGTTTGGAAGGGGCTGTAGGTGTTAGATACTTCGCAAGACAAGAGATTAGAGTAGAATGTACGTGAATTGCACAAGATTCAGCTATTGAAACGTCGAAATGAAGAAAATAATGCGGTAATGGTTGCAACAGTGTTCAGGCAATGGTTAATATCACAACTGGAAAAACAAAGTGGCAACACCTAACTTAAAATCATGCGTACACGCGCGAAACCCTAAAGCACACGAT
Organism: Dermacentor silvarum; assembly: GCF_013339745.2. Lineage (NCBI taxonomy): Eukaryota > Metazoa > Arthropoda > Arachnida > Ixodida > Ixodidae > Dermacentor > Dermacentor silvarum. The sequence goes on from NC_051154.1 coordinate 244,097,788, forward strand.
TGAACCGTCCGAGTGGTTTCCGGAACTTCATGGTTTGGTGTCGGTAATGGTATCATTGAAGGCCTTTTAAATTATATTAGTCTAGCCAAATGATGCGTTTCTTTTTTTTCAGCACCAAGTGACCTGCTTTGCATACGTGTGCACGTATTGTTGCTAGAGGGTAATAAACAAAGGAAATTTGCAGTAGCGTTGCGCGCGGCAACATCTCTGTCTGCCACGTTGCAGTTCAGGGTTCAATTCCTTGTCCGCGTCTTCTTTCTGTATATTTTTTTCGGCAGTGTCTCTAACGTGTTGAAAACATATTCGCCACTTATGGCATTTTCGGCTGGTCGTTTCGGAGTGCTCTAGCACGGCTCATCGCGAGCAGCGTTTTCTTGACTGGTCCACCGAGATCGGAGCGCACGCCTTGCGATCGGCTGGTTCTTTGCGATCGCTGTCTACCCGCATCGAGTGCTCTCAGGCGCTCCGAGCGCTGTCGTCCGAGGAGTCGTTGAGACTGAGAGCGTTTCTGGCCACGCCATCATAACACAGCGTCGCCGCTCTTGGCGACGCTCCACCGTAGCCATAGCTTCCTGGAGTCGCCGTGGACGCTCGTATCGCCGGTGCATCCACTGTTTTTCGTGGCAGCTCCGGGAGCGTTTTATGGACAAAATCAGACGGTGGCTATAGTAATGTGGTTTCGCCTTTCCCATTCCCTCCTCCGAGTTCGAGTCGCACGTTCGGCTTGCGTACTTGTCTTCGGCCTCCGAGTTCAAGTAATGGCGGATCCAACTGCCCGACTCTGATTCGAGGATACAGACGACCCCTCGGAGATATATACTGTTACATCTGATGATAAATAATTAGGGCAAGCAACGCGCGCTCACAGCGTGCTCACAGCGACTCGATACTAGCTCACGACTGTTTGCCGACGATTGCGTTGTTTACCGAGCGATTAATTCCATTAACGATCATACCATCTTGCAGCATGACCTTCACATTATTACTGACTGGTGTAACATGTGGAAAATGTCTCTTAACGCTTCCATATCTAATATTATGTCGTGCTCACGCAAGCGCACTAGTTCCATATTCGCATACAGGTTAAATAACACGAATTTGTCACGTACCACGACCTAGAAATATCTTGGTGGGAACCTCACTATTAACCTTTCTTTGTCTTCGCACATTACTACAATTTGTGCAACCGCATCTAAAACGCTTGGCTTTCTTAGGCGAAAATTCCGAAATTCAACTGCTGACGTGCTTGAATTAGCACACCTGACGTTTGTACGCCCGCAATTGGAATGTGCATCTACTATATGGTCACCATACCAAGAATATTTAATAACCATGCTTGAACGCATACAGAACAGAGCTGTCCGATATATCACTCGGAATTTTGATCGGAACTCCAGTATAACGCAGATTAAGCTCTATATTTCTTTACAGCGCCTAGATATCCGCCGCAAGGTTGCTTTGCTCTGTCTACAAATATGTTCGTTACGATAAGCCATGCATATTACCCCTCGAAACCCCCGCCCGTACGTCATCAAGATTACACAATCATATTAGCTTCAAGCGCATTTTTGGTAAAACTGCTGCTTTTAATTTATCTGACGTACCTCGTGCCATATCTCACTGGAATGGTCTTCCCGATGAAATCGTCTCGATAACCGATCGTAAATATTTCCCAAACGTCTGTGCGCGCTTTTTCCTTAATATCCTTTCTCTTATTTGCAGTTATGCTTGGGCATTCTGTGCTTTGTTTTGTTTTTTGGTTCAGCCACTGTACAGTTGTGTTAGATTTATTTTTGAGTTGTTTTCATTGTACTCAACAGCTCATTGTTACATTGCTCCCTTACTCAATGCCCAACAGGGCCTGATAGGTGTTTTCTAAATAAATAAATAAATAAATAAATAAATAAATAAATAAATAAATAAATAAATAAATAAATAAATAAATAAATAAAATAGTGTTGCGTCCCGAATCGGCCGGGCGCATTCTTTGATTGTTTCGCATCGAGCCAGGACCTTTCATCAGCGTTTCCCAGATGGCGACAGTGCCAGACACCGACGTTGACTTGCAAACAAGCGCCCCCAAATCGGCAGTGCGCATCGTTTGTGTGTTTCACCCGATCCCACTCCCTTTATCAGCGGCTGCCTACCCGGAGACGCGGCGGTACACCAGCTGGGACGCGATGACAAAGAAGCTCACGAAGTGACCACAACCGCCACCTTTCGTGGAAGCGGGGACCAGCGCGAAGGTCACTCTCCCGACCTTGGCAAGACGAACGTCACTGAGAGATAGAAACCAAGGAGAACACTTTCGTGGAAGGAGTGTGAATCCCCTGTCTCCAGATTACCTCGTGCTTGCTTCGAAGGTACAACATTAGAGGCGGAGTTCTGTAAACCATACGACCCCTCTGATTGGCCCCACCAAGGTCATCAGATTCCCTAGTGGCGTCAACTAGAGAAGACCAATGTTTTATAAGACACCACGAGTGCAGTGGTGTGTCGCGTTCTGATATGTGCTCAGACATGTAGTGAGCTGAGACTTTCAAAGAACTCCCCCATGGAGTGGGCTTCCATATCTGGAGCCACTGTGAATATGGAGAATAAACCCCTTTTTCTCTCGCTTTACTCCCGGACGTACTCGTCCCTTTGGCTGAAGGATCACCGGCCTAAACGCTACCCCGAGTTTTAACAATAGCTAGATCTAATGCACCGTTGGGTCATACGTAAAAGTACGTTTATTCCGCTGTTTTACAGCAAAGCTGCTAGCTTCTATAGTCGGGTACAACTTTAGAAGGCCGCGGCATTTGCCCCCTCAAAGGCGGATGCATTCGAGCCTCCACCAATGGGCGCGCACTAAAGACCCGTCATGAGCCGGACGGCCGGTGTCCCCGCCGACGGAGAACATGGCAGCCCGCGCTTCAAGCCGGGGCGAGTCGCGTCAGCGGGACTATTTCTTTAGTCGCGGAGGAAATCGGCTGCTGCGCTTCGGTCATCTGGGCGGGGCCTCTCCTGTCTTCTAAAGTTGTACCCGACTATAGTTGGTCGGGATTTTTCGTGTCCGCATGCGCGGCGCGGCGCTCACACAAAAATGTGGTCGGATCCCGGAGACCGTGCTAAGTAGCGGGAAACGCACAGTGTGCTGCTTCTGCAAGAAGCAAACCTAACGACGCCGTTATTCCCGTATATTCGAATTACAATCCCAAGCTAGCTAGTCTACAACTTGTGCATAAGTCGTGCTTTACAATTTATCTGACGCAATTTACATTGAAAAATGCAATTAGTTCAATAAGGCATTTGCGCAACTGGCAGAGGGCCTAGAGGAAGGAGCATGTCTGCTGCACTTCCGCACACATCCGTCTGCCCGTGCTGTATACGTCGCTTGTGGTGGCGGTGCTTGTGTAACGTTGGCAACCGCTTTGCTGTACATCCATTTTCACAGGGTTGAATAGAGGCGGAGTTTTTTTATAGTGATTTGTATCACATCTAAGGACGGCGCAAGAAATTACTTAAACGCGTCACCCGACGGTCCGAGGCGTCTGGTAGTCCGGTAGCCGTGATGACGCCCTGCTTCCTGTCATCTTGCCTTCTCAGAGGTAAGTGGTGAAAAGGCTTTCGCCACGTCTAGAAAAGTGGCACAGAAAAAAAAAGAAACGAAACAAAAAAGCATTTAGTGATTTCGTTTCCAACCGAGGTACCCAGCACAGCAGCTGGATATTTTACCGCAACGCTAACAAAACGTCCGACTTACGATATTTTGTGCACTATGCAGTGCATACACACATATTACCTACTGACTGCAAACCGATCAGTTTTCTGCCTCTGTCGATTTCGGCGTTTATAAAAATCAATTCTTGGGCGCTTGACGGGAGTTCGAGTCTAACCTTTATTTTATGATACCCTGAACACAAACAGCCACTGCAAGGTTCGTGAGAAAAACGAGACCTCATTCGAGCTGGCACTGATTAACATCGAAGTTAACTACTGCACGTGCATTCTCGATCATGACTGCGCCGAACTCCATCTATACCGCATTCGCTAGGTTAAGCAGATGAATAAGCATCAAAGTAAAAGTGTATTTATTTTTTACTGAGGCGGTCTAAAATACTTTTACGGGGTATGAGGGGTTAAAATCGCGATTCTCGCCTGAAAAAAAAACGCATTTTCTATTTTGTTTATTTTGGATTCCCAGACGCATAAAGGAACTCATCGAGAAGTTTGGTTCCAATCTGCGCAGTAGAAAAGAAGTAACTGAATGCTCTTCTCGTAACGGTGGCGCACGCTCGCCGTCAAGAGCACCCATGAACGCTGATTCAAGATGCGGCCGCCGAGCGGGCAAGAAACCGAACACGGAGTGAATGCACGCGCTTGAAAGTTTGTTTTTTCGCACGCTTTAATGATGGCAGAGCTTTTATCGAGAGTACAGCAGGCCGAAAAGTAAAAGCTAAAGACAGAAGCGCTCTAGTCTGCGCCCGGGGAGAAGGGCGCTGGACTGCGCTAAAGCTGAAGAAAAAGCGAAGACGGCTTCAAGCAATTGCCGCAGAGAAGGTTCGGATGGGAGAGCAGGGTCCTACCTTTGGAGAAGGGCACTTTTCATAGTTTATTTTGGTCCTAAAACAAAATAGCGTGTTTTGAAATCTTTGAGCTCATTTTTCTCAGTTTGCACTTTTGCAAATTATGGGGTTTTACGTGCCAAAACCAGTTCTGATTATGAGGCACGCCGTAGTGGGGGACTCCGGAAATTTGGACCACCTGGGGTTCTTTAACGTGCACCTAAATCTAAGTACACGGGTGTTTTCGCATTTCGCCCCCATCGAAATGCGGCCGCCGTGGCCGGGATTCGATCCCGCGACCTTGTGCTCAGCAGCGCAACACCATAGCCACTGAGCAACCACGGTGGGTTGGAATATGTTTTTTTTAAACAAGAAGAGACAGAAACCTATTTATATTTTCAAATATCCGTGCAACGGTTCAAAAGTTAATACCACCGAATCGTATTTCCACCAATCACTTAATGCATCATTAGCGAAGCGTGCCGCATTGCTCTTTGCAATGAGGACGCCTTGTCATAGAATCGCATCGAGGGGCACCGTATGAAATGCATTTTTGTTGCGGGGTAAGGGCTGCTTTATTTTACAGGAAGCAGATGGGCAGTTGTTACACCAATGATGAGCACGCCGATATGTTCCCGGCCTGCGCCGAAACAGGCATACAGGACAAAACACGTACACAATAAGTGCTGACGCGAGGGAAACATGTATTTAGCTGTTAGCGTGCTAATGAACGACATAACCTAACGTGAAGCAGGGACAAACCAACGTGAAACGTTAGACGTAGCACATCCTTAACAACACTGCCCGATCTATTTGATGTGCGTGTAAAGAAAGTAGGAGGGACACGTCGGACGTACCTTTGACGCTGCATTACTAAATAGCTATCTTGACATTGTCATTTGCCATTTCACATTATGTCGAACTTTTGAGGTCATCAACTGAAGAGCCGGAGTTTCTAATAGGTCGAACGAGAATTAAAAAAATAAACAAAAACTTGTGTTCAAAAAAGTTTACGCAAATTACGCATTTACTCATGTTTGAACTGCGAACGCTAATAATGATCAAAAACTGCGTAGGAACGCATTCTTCGGCGACTGACATTTGTTGCCACGGTGAATATAAAGAAATAAGCGGCGATAAATACTGCATAACTTACTAGTAAACAAAAATTCCCCGTGAGAGCAAATTAAGGAATGAATTTATGCTAGTTTGTCTTTCAGCAACGTCAACCTATCAGATCTGCCTCGAAAGTTACCCAGCTTCAAGAAATTCATTCGCTAATTTACGGCACAATACAACGGTGTTCCTCTTAAATATTCTGCCCAGAAGCCTTCCTGGCGCAAAGTGGTACAAATCTCTCTAGAAAGCCAACGCCACTTAACCGGCGAAAATGTGAAGAAATATTCAAAAATGTTTTTTTTTTCCACTGGATTTCTTGTGCAGAGTATAGGCTTTATTTCTCCAATTGAAAATGGTTGGTTAAGCATGTAACTGAAAGTGTTATTAGACGATTACAGTGAAATAAATAGTAAATGAGTGATTGCGAATCAGCCACCCCAGCCAATAGTCGAACACGCCATCTTGACTGATCGGTGCCTTGGCGGTGAGTTGATGACGCGTTTTTCATCCTTGACAGCCAGTTCGAAGAAATGAATCCTTTTGACGGTAAAAATATTTGGGGTTACATTGATGTTATCAGTTTGCTGGCCGATTCAAGCAGTTTGTATTATTGTTGTTAACGAAAATGTACGAAAAGCTAACGTACCGATGGTGACGAAATCAGTGTCGGCGATCTTGACGTCTCAGGTGCTGTATTGTTTTCGCGTCAGTGTCACTTTGACAAAGAAATAATCCTTTCAATGCACTGTCATTTGTTGTTGTCTCGTGGATTTAAAGAAGTGTCAGTCTAGCCCGAAGGGCGAAGCATCGATTGCGATAGGAAATTAGCAGACAGCTATACGAAGTAAGGGCAGTAGTTTTATTGGCCGTATAAACTTGTAAACATTCGCTTACTAACTAAATTAAAAAGAATGTTGTCACGCGCGCACAAGCAAACATGAACACATCTCCCTCGATGACAGGGGAAACTCGCTCTCAAAAGGCTGGAGTGAGGAAGCGCGGCGCATCAGCGAGCGAATTGACCTACGTGGTGACTTTCGCTTTAACACGAACTAAGGGGTGAAAAAACAGCGCACGCGAAGCCATGAGTCCTGGGCGCACCGAAACTTTGAACTATTGGGCAAAATTATCCCAGTCCCAAAGAAAGGTACTTCGTCATCGCATAATAGCTATCGACCCATTTCATTAATGAGTGTGGCCTTAAAATTAATAGTGCACATCATTTATTCGCATGTAACCAAGTTTCTAATCTCTTTCGCCCACAGCAACATGGTTTTCAAAAAGGTTTATCTTGAGAGACCTAGCTTGCATTATTTACTCATGACATCAGCTCAAGCATTGATCGCAATATTCCCATAGACGCCCTGTTCCTCGACTTCGAGAAAGCCTTTGACAAGGTACCACAAAAATGACTATTCCTTAAGCTCTCACACCTAAATCATAACCCGTTCGTCTTCTACTGGCTGTGTGACTTCCTAAAAAACAGGCAACAGTTTGTCTGTAATAATGAGCATACTTCCTCGTTAGCACCTGTTATTTCCGGAGTTCCTCAAGACAACGTCCTCGGACCATTACTTTTTTTAATCTTCATCAACGACCTACCGACAAACATCTCCTCCTGTATTCGCCTTTCGCAGACGATTGTGTCCTTTACCGTCCTATCCATAGCTTCCATGATAACATTTCCCTTCAGAACGATTTACTAACTGTTGAAAACTGGTGTAGAACTTGGTTAATGTGTTTAAATATCAGGAAGTCTTCGCTGATCTCAATCCACCGCCGAGCGTCCTACCAAGCACATAGGTACGTCATTATTGGCTCCGAATCATCTTTAGCTTCATCGCACAAGTACTTGGGTATCACAGTGACTAATGATCTCAGCTGGTCACATCATATAGCAAGTATAACAAATGAAGCTAACCGTGTCCTTGGCTATGTCCGGCTTAACCTTAAGTTCACCCGTCCTCACGTAAAATTGCTAACCTACCAAACGTTAATTCGTCCCAAACTGGAATGCGCATGCGCAGTTTGGGACCCGCACCAGATTAACCTACAAAATTCTCTTGAGTCCATTCAAAACCGTGCTATTAGATTTGTCTTCTCAGCTTATTCATAATATTCTAACGTCACTGATCTAAAACATACGGCTAATCTTCCCAGTCTTGTGTCACGCAGAAAAATAGCGCGCCTGTCCCTCTACCACAAGTTTTATCACTCGTCTCTTGCTCACTCGATTATCATACCTGCTCATCACCTTTCGCTCCGCAACAGTCATTCTAAAACTGTATACCCTCCGCCTGCCCGCACTTCTGCGCATCTCTACTCATTTTTCATTCGAACAGCGAACGACTGGAATCATCTGCCCACCGACGCTGCGCGCCACTCCGACCCTGCCACTTCAAGTCATTCATCGAAGAACTGGTACAAATGTAACCCACCCCTCATCTAATACCCCATACCAGGGGCATTTGAGGTATAAATAAATAAATAAATAAATAAATAAATAAATAAATAAATAATAAATAAATAAATAAATAATAAATAAATAAATAAATAAATAGTTTTATTTTCTTTTTTTTTTGTTAAGCACCTACGAGGAAGCTACGGTTGTAGGTGTAGCAGCTATACGGCATGGAGCGCAATAGCTGGATTTGTTTAGTATTACAATTGATCCTCTAGTTTCTATCCAACGCTATACGTTAAATAGAAGAGTTGTTTGTGTTTGTAATAAGCACGCAGTTCTTGCGGAGCGATGATTATTTGGATAAAGTTTTAAAAGAAAGCTTCGAAAAGCATGCGCATTGCACAGTTGCGTTGATATTCCTGCACAGCTCCATTTTCAGAGGCAGACTTGGTTGTTGAACGAATTACTTTAAATGCGCTAGTTAAACCGCAATTCACCAAACTTCATTGAGGGCCTGGTTCTATAACTTTGCGCAAAGCGTAAGTTTTCTCTACAATCGAAATATGATTATGCATCTTCCAGCCGCGATGAAGAACTACTGCTCGTGTTTCTATTGTTTCTTTTATGTTGAAATCATTTCTACTTGTTTCATTTCAACGCAGTGCATCTTCGCAGTTTATTCATGCGTCTGCCTGATGCAGTGAAGTGCACACAACATGCCTGTGGTTATTGCTGGATGTATCCAGGCGGGCGTCCTTAGACATCTTGGTGGGCGATGTCCTGTAGCCGCAATCGTTTATGTGATGAAAGTCAGTAGGGTTCCCTTATGCTACAACAATTCTCCTTTAATAGCATTTTCTGGTCACGAAACTCCCGCCTCAGTTTGATATAGAGCCAGCGCCTGCCGCTAGGGGTGCCATAGTAAAAGAAAGGCCGCGTATTTTTTCTGCGGCGGTATTTTTTCTACTCTGGTCGCGTGGCGGCCGAAAGCCCAGCTTCCTCTCGAGTTTATTGACATCATATTTTGTCGTAGCTGTTTACAGTATCCAAACTTGAACATGTGAGAGTGTTTTCTAAGAAAAAGGAAACAGTGTGAAAGTCAGCTGGCGGCTCCGTGTGTCAGCCGACTTCACGCATAGCATTCTCCTTACTGAGCAATCTGTCGCAATCGTCTTACGGAGCAATCTCTCTCTCTCTCTCTCACACACCACACACACACGCGCGCGCGCGCGCACACGCACGCACACGCACGCGCACGCCGCACACACACACACACACACACACACACACACACACACACACACACACACACACACACACACACACACACACACACACACACACACACACACACACACACACACACACACACACACACACACACACACACACACACACACACACACACACACACACACACACACACACACACACACACACACACACACACACACACACACACACACACACACACACACACACACACACACACACACACACACACACACACACACACACACACACACACACACACACACACACACACACACACACACCCACCGTACACACACACCACACACACACATTAATGGCAGTCAGGTGAACGTGCCACTTCAATTGTAAAATGCTAGAATTCAGATCTTGCCTAAATATCTATCACAAATATAAAGTACGCGTCCAAACTTTCAGCCCACGCCGGCCGCATCTGCAGTCTCTCCGGGTTTAACACGGAGAAAGGTGGCCTCTCAGCTACGGTGGCACCACAGCGCGGCAGCTTCATGCGACATATCAAGCTCTCCCATAGAGTGACGGCGGAGTTTCGTGACCAGAAAAGTATTGAGGGACCATGCTACAACTAAGACGACTTGAAGGCGAAAGCCCGAGCGCCACTAACTCAATGACACGACGAGCACTTTTTACGTTTTGTGAAATTTCTGTGACACTTTTTACACATTTTGACACTTTTTTTACACGTTTAGTCATTTTTTCAAGTCATTCTTATTTCACCAAACTCTGACCGTGACTCAGTACTGTTTTGTGCTGAGTAATCGTCATTCAGAACCCATATTTTGCATTCATTTTTGCAAGTCATCCTTAATTCTCCTAACTCGGACCTTGACTCAGCCCTTTTCTTTTGCCGAGTCATCATCACTCTGAAGCCACAATTTACAGTGAATTTTGCAAGTCGCCCTTCCGATGATTCACTAAACTCAAAGCGTGACTCGGCGAATATTTGCTGAGTCACTCTCACTTGGACCCTCAAATCTGACATATTTTTTGCAAGTCACTCCCTCACTCCATTACCCCTTGATTCGCTCTTAATTTGCTTGAGTCATTGTCATAATTTTTTAGTTGACTCATTGCCACTTTTGCTCAGTCATGGTCATGACTAAGACTTCTGCCACCATTTTTAAGCGTTTCCTTCACTTAGCACCCGCTTCTATAAAGGAAGGTTTCTTTGTTTGGGCCTTATTATTTTTTCGATGAATCATTGTCATTTTAACAGCGGAGCTGCTTAAGATTGGCAAAAATTCCAGTGTGCAACGCTAAAAGTGGTTGAGCGAGAGGCACCCCTCCTCTCTCGCGAGCATACTGCTCGCTGCGCGCTATGCTCGCGAGAGAGGAGCCTGGACATTGACGTCATAGCTGCGCCGAGCACGTGTTCAGCATAGTCATCTGACTACGCTAATTAAAGCGTGCGCGTACCGGCCACCGGTCATTTCTCCGCTTTACCGAGATATGGTTCGACCTAAGCACACCTTGACGCCGGAAGAAGAGGCTGCGCGATGAGAGAAGTGCCGTCAAGCCACGTGGCATAGGGAACGCCCTCTTCGTGCCGAAACTGCCTACCTCGCCAACAAAGCCGCCGATATGCGACGTTGACGAGCCGATTCGGAGTACTGAGAACGCGAGAATCAAGCCAAGCGTCAACGCTCACCTTTGCCATGATAGCCTAGGCTAGCCCTGATGGCCCAACCTTGCCTAGAAAAAGCCAAGTTAAGCCACGTTAAGTATACAGGTGGTGGCGGGGAGCAGAGGTAGAACACCCGACTTCAAATCAGAAGGTCGTAAGTTCGAATCCTACTCCAGTCCACTACATTTCAGGCATGGAGTGGTGCCTGATACCGACAAAAATGTATTGAGAGCTAGTGGGGCTTTACTAGTGCAGGTGCAACCAAACTAGGAGGCCCCACTAAGCTTCAGGAAAGTCACTCCCTCACCAGAACAGGAACTGGCCTCCCTGGTGCAGTATTCGGCCACTACCTCCCTCATTATTCCGACAATTAACCCATGGCCCTCAATGCCCAGCGGCTGCGGAGCACCTGACGAAGGCGGCGGTCAGACCTGCGACGTGGTAGAGGGTGCTAAGAATCTCTGGGTCTGGACATTCCGCTAGTTCCGCAACTGAACCTGGCAACGTTCAACACGCGCGCCCTCTCGAGTGAGGCTAGCTTAGCAGGACTATTTGAGGAAATCTCAGGCATTGCCTGGGATATTATTGGCCTTAGTGGGGTTAGAACGACTGGTTTGAAGTACTGACTAACGGCCACCTCCTCTGCTACAGAGGTCTTCCAGAAAAGATAGAATCCGGCGTAGTACTTCTAGTCCATAAAAACATAGCGGGCAACATTGATTAATTCTAGAGCATTAATGAGAGGGCAGCAGTCGTCATAATAAAGCTGAATAGGAGGTACAAAATGAAGGTAGTGCAAGCCTATGCCTCCAGTCACGATGATGAAGAAATTTCACAGCTTTATGAAGATGTTGGATAATGAGAAAGGTCCAAGCTCGGTATACTATAGTCATGGGCGCCTTCAATGCAAAAGTGCGGAAAAAGCAGGTTGGTGAGCAAGCAATTGGCAACTACGGCATCGATTCTAGGAATGCAAAAGGAGACATGTCGGTAGAATTCGGAAAGGAATAGGCTCCGAATAATGAATACCTTCTTCAGGAAGCGCAGCAACGGAAAGTGGAAGAGCCCTAATGGAGAAACAAGGAATGAAATAGACGTCATCCTCTCTGCCGATCCAAGCATAGTGCAGGATGTAGAAGAGTTAGGTAAGGTACAGTGCAGTGACCATAGGTTAGTGAGGTCTAGGATTTATCTCAATTTGAAGAGAGAAAGAGTGAAATTAGTCAGGAGGAAACAGGCCTACCGAGACGCAGTAAGGGTAAAAGCAGACCAATTGAGGTTGGTGCTCGCAAACAAATATGGAGCTTTAGAACAGGAAGACGAAGATAGCATAGAGGCAATGAATAAAACCGCAACTAGGCTGATCTCAGAAGCAGAAATTGAAGTGGGAGGTAAGGCACCAAGGCAACCAGTAGGCAAGCTCTCCCAAGAAACAAAGGACCTAATAAGGAAACGGAAAAACATGAAAGTGTCCAACTGAAGAGATCAGATAGAATTCGCTGAACTGTCAAAACTGATCAACAAGAAGAAAGTAAGGGATATTCGAAATTATAACGTGGGATGTATGCAATGAAAGATAAGCATGGTAATATCATCAGCAATTTTGATGACATAGTAAAAGCAGCGGAAGAATTCTTACTGACCTTTACAGTGCCCAAAACAGCTAAGCTACTTTCATTCGAAATAGTGATGAACCGGATACAGAGGCCCCTTCTATAAATAGCGATGAAGTTAGAAGGGCCTTGAAAGACATGACGAGGGGAAAAGCTGCTGGAGAAGATGAAATAACAGTAGATTTAATCAAAGATGGAGGAAATATCATGCGTGAAAGGGTTTATATGCAATGCATCACAATCTTCAAGTGTACCAGAGAGCTGGGAGAACGCAAACATTATACTAATCCATAAGAAGGGAAACGTTAAAGAATTGAAGAATTATAGACCCATTAGCTTCCTTTCAGTATTGTATAAAATATTCACCAAGATAATTTCCAATAGAATCAGGGCAACACTTCACTTCAGCCAACAAAGCGAACAGGCTGGCTTCAGGAAGGGATATTCTACGATGGATTATATCGATGTCATCAATCAGGTAATCGAGAAATCTGCGGAGTACAATCAACCTCTCTATATGGCTTTCATAGATTATGAAAAAGCATTTGACTCAGTCGAGATACCAGCAGTCATAGAGGCATTGCGTAATAAAGGAGTACAGGAGGCATACGTGAATATTTTAGCAAATATCTACAAGGATTCCAAAGCTACCTTGGTTCTCCACAAGAAAAGTAGAAAGTTACCTATCAAGAAAGGCGTCAGGCAAGGCGACACAATCTCTCCAATGCTATTCACTGCATGCTCAGAAGAAGTATTGAAGCTCTTAGAATGGGAAGGCTCAGGAGTGAGGATCAACGGCGAATATCTCAGCAACCTTCGGTTTGCAGACGACATTGTCCTATTCAGCAACAATGGAGACGAAAACCGCAAATGATTGAGGTCCTTAATCGAGAAAGTGTAAGAATTGATTTGAATATGAATATGCAGAAGACAAAGACAATGTTCAAAAGCCTGGCAAGGGAACAAGAATACAGGATCACCAGTCAGCCTCTAGAGTCTGTAAAGGAGTACATTTATCTAGGTCAATTACTCACAGGGGACCCTGGTCATGAGAAAGACATTTACAGAAGAGCAAAATTGGGTTGGAGTGCATACGGCAGGCATTCCCAAATCCTGACTGGGAGCTTACCACTGTCGTTGAAAAGAAAAGTGTACAATCATTGCATTCTACCGGTGCTAACATAAGGCGCAGAAACTTGGAGGTCAACAAAGAAGCTCGAGATTAAGTTAAGGACCGCAGAAAGAGCGATGGAACGAAAAATCTTAGAATAAACGTTAAGAGACAGGAAGAGAGCGGTGTGGATCAGAGAACAAACAGGGATAGCTGATATTCTACTTGACATTAAGCGGAAGAAATGGAGCTGGGCTGGCCATGTAATGCGTAGGATGGATAACCGGTGGACCATTAGGGTTACAGAATGGATACCAAGAGAAGGGAAGCGCAGTCGTTGACGGCAGAAAACCAGGTGGGATGATGAAGTAAGGAAATTTGCAGGCGCAAGTTGGAATGCGCTTGCACAAGACAGAGGTAATTGGAGATCTTCGGGAGAGGCCTTCGTCCTGCAGTGGACATAAATATAGGCTGATGATGATGATGATGAAGTACACATCGACTAGTTGCTAAGCAACGTCGCCAAGCTCCGTTGTTTCTTCAGACTTGGCACCGCTACTGTCAAGCTGGCCGCATTTTTTTGCTGACTCATGTTCATAATTGAGTCATTACTATATTGCCGTCACTTCGTGCCCATCAATTGTCAGAATAAGGTCGGCAGCAAAAGTTTTGTCGGTGCTCTGATCTTGTGTGTCGGTCACGTCTTTCGCCTAAAATGGGGGATTTTCGTCAATTCGATTTTCGCCACCTGCCCCCAGAGGTCGCTGTTTTTTGTTTTCCCGCCGTGGGCTGGCAGACCAACCACTGACGACGTCAGCGAAACTTCGGCGGTTCGGTGAAGAAAAGCGTGAAGGAGATCTTGCAGATGGCGGCTTGTGTGGTGGACAGTTTTCTCCACATGTGGATGCCTTGCCGGGCTGGATGTAGAGCTGTTCGAGGGAATATTGATTGCGATTAGGAGACGATGCCACAGTACCCCGCACCTCCACCGGTGTCGCCATTCACCGAGCACAGGAGCTTTATTGACAAGGGTACGAAAAGTGCTCCGTCATACTGGAATAAAGGGATCAGAGAAAGAGACTCTCAGGAGCGTCTTGCTCTTTGTCTCTAGGAAGTGCCCACAACATACAGCTGGGCACCGATAGCTCGTCCCCGAAAGCCTTCGCAACAAAATCTTGCAGGCCTGCCAGGACGAGGACACCCCAGGCCACGTCGCTACGCGAGAATATTGGCATGAATCCGAAACAAATCAACATCATCATCAGCCTATATTTATGTCCACTGCACGACGAAAGCCTCTCCCTCCAATCTCCAATCCTTCTCTTGGTAACTATTCTGTAACCCTAATGGTCCACCGGTTGTCCATCCTACTCATTACATGACCTGCCCCGCTCCACTTTTTTCTCTTAATGTGCCTTAGAATATCGATCATCCGCGTTTGCTTTGTGATCCACACCGCTCTCTTGCTGTCTCTCAGCGTTAGGCCTAGCACGTTTCGTTCCATCGCTATTCGTGCGGTCCTTAACTACTGGCCAAACTCGCAGCAGATGTGAAGCATTGCGTTCGAACTTGCATTGGCTGCCAGCGACGCAAAGTGCCACGGACTAAACCCGCCGGACTATTATATCCCGTTATTGTGCCAGAAACGCCGTTTGCCCAAACATAGACCTGAGCCATGCATGCAGCTCCAGCGTCTGTAATAACACACAAGGAACCGCGTTGACAGCTGAGATTCTGCGCACTGTCCTCACACTCAGTGGCATTGTACATAGGAGGACGGCAGCCTACCATTCACAAACCAACGGGCTTACATAACGCCTCATCAAGACTATTGCAGGCATGCTCTCCATGTACGTTGACGTGGAGCATTAGAACTGGGACAAGATTTCACCGTATGTCACATTCGCGTATAATACGGCACGCCAGGAAGCAACGAGAATGACGCCGTTCGGCCTCCTTCATGGTCGAGAAATTACGACTATGCTGGATGCTATTCTCCCCCGTGATTGCAGCGATACGGAGGCTGACGCGCCCGATTTCAAGGAGCGCGTTCAGGAAGCACGATAGCTCGCACGTGCAAGATTAGGTAGCCAGCAAAAGCATATGACACCTGACGCTATAATCTCCACCATCGTTTTCTCGTCTTCGTTGCCGCCAGTGGATAGCTGGGCATCGATAGGGACGCGACAACATTCTAATATCATTATCATTACAATCATAACCATACTTACAGCCATTACCATCATTATTTCTCGGTTCCTGGTCCCTTTTAGGGTTTGAGCTCGACCCATTTTTCCGTTTTGTCATGCTAATTATTGTAAATATTCGTGGGCTATCATGATCATTTATCAATATTTATATTCTTCGTGCAATTACCTATCGATTCATATATACTGTTATGGGGTTTGTAATTGCGTTATAGAGTTACATATTTTTTACATATTTTTCTGATTTTAGAACAACTTCTTCAAGGTCACCTCAAAACGAGAGATATGAGGCTTTCACCTTAATAATAAACACTCAGAGGGAAAATGTTTCATAGTAATCTTTTATCTACCTATTAATAAAATGAATAATCTGAATGAACCCTTCGTCGCACATAACTTGTGATGATAATTTCATGTTACACGGAAGGTGCCATGAATACATCTTTTAAATGCATACAATAGCTCGAGCTGCAAAAACGCAAAGGTCCATGAAAGCCGAAAATACATGTTCGACCTTTTATGCTTGTCATAGAATGGAAGTGATGACACAGTTGAGTTGTTGTGGGCAAAGGATACTTGCCGAAGAAACGTAGCGCAGCGCATAGGCTTCTCCGAAAAAAGTGTTTTCCCAAGCTGTTGGAGAATGCCTGATAAGAAGGCGTTATAATTAAGCAATCAGAAGGTAACAAAAAAAAAGCTTTTATATTGTTTCACTAATGTAAATGATTACAGCTAGCTCTGGCATTTTGATTAGGAAAGCACCGTTTGCTTAGAATAAATTAGGAAACGATTACTTACAACAGTTGAAGTCTTCAGTAAATCTTTGCTTAAGGAAACTAGGTTCGAAACGTGGTGCTAATTGTTGTCCCGTGTTGTCAACGCAAGTCGGAGGAGCCGATAAGCCGTGGGGTGGATGCGGGCACGATCGGGATTCGCCAGTACGTGCATGGGGGCGCAGTGGCTTCTCCCGAGCACAGCACGTGTCGGCGCCTTGAGCTACAAGCCGCACATCCACGCGGGCGACACACTGCCGTATGCTCTGACGATGCTGAACTCCATCAAGGCCGAGAGCTACAGCGACAGGGTCGGCGATCCAACTCCAAGCAGCTGCCTTTGCAGGCTACACGAGAGGTGAGCAAAACTTCAATCAAGAAAAAAGCCGAAAGAAGCCAGAAGCGGCGTCTTTCAAAAACATGAAAATTTATCCGCCTTCTTTCGAACGAGAAGCTTTATTGAGGCCAGCTAGCCCTGGGCGCTCCGAACTTGTCAGGATGAGCAGCCTATACGTCGGTGAGCACTACTACTTCAGCGGAGATATCCGAAATTCAATGAATGTATTGTTGAATTTTGGGGTTTTACGTGCCAAAACAACTATTTGATTACGATTAATGGTGGACACCGGAATAATTTTGACCACCAGGGGTTCCATGTGCCCACACGTGCTCGCAATGCACGGGAATCGTGCTTTTTTGCATTTTGCCCCCATCGAAATGCGGCCGCCACGGCCGGGATTTGATCCCGCGACCTCGTGCTTTAAAGCGCAACACATTAGCCGCTAAGCCACCGCGGCGGGTGAAATTCAATTCCATGTGTACTTGTTGAGGCCAGCTTTTAAAACAATTGGTGTTCAGAAAAACAGTATACCGGGGGCGGAAAACCTATATCTAGGCCCCTGCCGTTTTTTCGGATAGTCTATGGGGCTATAAACAAACATTACCAGCAAAAAAAAAAAAAGAATTCTCGACAATAACTTCGCTATTAAGTAAATTATGGTAAGAAATATTGAATTATTCTTTTAAAGGCAGATGTTCTATTTGCGAAATTTAAGCTAAGTAGTAGCGAAATCGTGTGGGTTTAACAGAAATACTCAGCCTACCACCGCTTTCGAGAGATAGGACCATAAAGGGCCTTTAAACCACCTCAGATATTTTTTGAACATTTCAAGTAAACACGCACATCGAGTTCAGAATGCCGTCATAATCAGCGATGCCAAACGCTCCAGCGCAACGCGCCGCGTTCGCCCCACAATATCAAAAAATCAATGCCGTCCTGCTCTCCTGGCTTTACCGATATCCCCAGCGGACGTCACGATGTCAGCAGGGGGAATCTGGTGATGTCGTTGTCGGGGGTGATGCCCATTGGTCGAACAAGAACCTACGACTTCCAGTTTGTCTGCTAGCAGGTACGCGCACTCCCTGCTCTTTTGTCGTGTTGCTCGCTTGTGCGCCCTGGCGAATCGGTAATTGCAGCCCGCAACGCAAGTGCCAAATCGCTCGCGTTCCTACACAGTCGTGCTTAGCGGTCTGATTAGCTGAGCGAACACAGTGCGACAGTGTTGGCCTTTCTAGAGGAGCGCGCTACACAGGATATATAGCGGCACGCTTCGCATGAACTCGGGCCGGCACCGCAGCAACAGCGGGTAGCCGAGAAGCGCCGAGTCCCCGTCCCCGTTACCGGCACGGTAACTCGGCGTATGCCGTTTGCCGTTCGCGGGCCGCCGTTCGACGGCGGTTTTCCTCACGAACGGCGAGATTTCCTTGCCATAGGGAGGATGAGACCGGGACCCATTTGTGCGGTAGCCTCACCGCCACCGATCGCTCGACGGCACCGATATCGTCACTGGACCTTTTCTGGCTCACTTCAAAGCTAAAACAGACAGCGCTTCGGAATGAATTGCCGACGCTCACAAGCCGCAATATTTTCTTACCGTTGTTATCGCTCTTCGCAATAATTGTACACGAAGAAGTAAACACGCTTATATTAGCGGAGCCGTCGGCTGCGATGCGAGCACTGCCGAGTCGGTCGTCTCCCGTCGGTACCCGTGCACGGCAGCTGAGCTCGAGAAGTATCGGAGCTGTCGAGTTAATGTTCAACGTTTGAAAGTGGATATAGTTCTTCATAAAATGTGCAATTTACGTATGGCTTTATCTAGGCAAAATTATTTTGCTTGGAACAGAACCTGCAGCCGATGTTTTCGGAGCCGGTGGCGGAGGCGCGCAGCTTCGCAGTCGTCGATTGGCCCGTTGACCGCGCTGCGGGCGGTGCGCCGGCCGAACTACCGTCTACTTTGGACACTTCTCGCGCGGTAGACGTTATAGGGCGTGGGAGGCCGTTTCGCCGTCGGTATATTTGCCGCTAGCGTGGACGTGCGTTAACCGGAAGAGGGAGGTGTTTAAGAAGGCGTTGGTGATGACGTAT
Organism: Dermacentor silvarum; assembly: GCF_013339745.2. Classification (NCBI taxonomy): domain Eukaryota; kingdom Metazoa; phylum Arthropoda; class Arachnida; order Ixodida; family Ixodidae; genus Dermacentor; species Dermacentor silvarum. Next base: position 244,116,901 of record NC_051154.1, read on the forward strand.
GTCACGTGACATTTGGAGCAGCACTCGGCGAGGAGGAGAGACCAGCCGACGAGGAGAATTGCGAAGGAAAGAGCGAAACGAGCGAGGGCCGTTTTTCGATCGTCAAACGCGTGTAACTCCGTTATTTCGGCACCATTTCGAAAAATTCTCGTGGCTAAGTGTTCGTTGTAGACTGGTGCACAACTGCAACACCACAACTAAATTTCGACCTCTGGTTGGTTTAGGGGCCCTTCAAAGTGCGCTACGAAATTCATCGGAGCGTCAGTTAACATTTGCCCAAACCTATGAATCTAATAGTTTAAGGCAATCTTGAACCAATTTCTTGAGCAATATAAGGCCCTCAATAATCTAACAGCCTTCTAACAATTAGAAGAATTCGGGTTTTTCCCTTAATCTAAGCAAATATCAATTGAATAGATTGAGTCGTTGCCGGATGAAAGTCGCGTGGTCCACATGCAGATGCATAGCGAAATAGAAGTTCAGCCATTGCGAAAGCTTCCTCAGTAGGCTCCGTGACAACACTCCCTTAACGTTGACCTAATGGCGATGATAAGATGATGATCGATGTGCCAGTTAGCTGTTCTAGAGGATTTTGTCGTGCTGGCTGGCGCCAACACGCGACCTTCAAGATTTCGTCCTAATGTGACGACATTTGAACCTTTCAATCGCCAGAGACGCCAACAAAATAATTGTGCCAAGCAGCGGTTGACGGTGAATGCTGTACGTAAAGGCCCACAACGTTTTTGCGTGTCCTTCTTAATGTCTAATGCCAAAGGGCAACTGTTAGAAAAAAAAGTAATTGACTAAATGTTTATGCTGTACTCGTGGCAAAATTACGATAAGATTACGAAAGATGTTGTAGAGGGGGATTACAAAATATTTTTACCACATAAGGTTCTGTAACGTGCACCCAATGCGCTATGCATGAACATTTTTGAATTCCACCCCCCTCGACCTGGTGCTTGGAGGCGCAATGCCATCCACTCAGCTACCGTGGCTGGTTAACTTTTCAGGAGCTGCGCTACGTATTTTGCTGGCAGTAGCCGGTTACTTGACTTTTTCACTTTGATGCAGCTCTAGCCGAGCTTCCTTGTTAAATGCAAAAAAAAAGAGAACAACTTGCCATCTCATGCGCATCTACCTTTTTATTTTGTAGTCAATGAAACTTTCACCGTCTTGTGAAATGTACGATGCAATGACATGTATGTCCGCAAAGCGCCGAGAGCAAATTGTTTCGTGTCGTGAATGCTTTTCAGCTCGCCCAAGCCATTACTCATCAAGATGTGATATCGCTTTCCGTAGATTGAAGCGGTTATTCGATTTTCCGGCGGAGCTAAAGTCGCCAATACCTGCTTTACCCTGATGCTGTTGCGCATTAGAAGCCGATTCAGTGCTTCTAGAGCTATACGCCGCTCATGCTTCTACAACATTTCTCACTACTTCAGCACAAATGCGATAATTATAAAGCGTCATACGATTGAAGTAAACCTTCTTGCCTACACGAGAAAAACAGAAATCATCGCTTTAATCAGTACAAATGTGCTGGTAGAATCGCGGTATTATTTTAGGCACATTCTATTATACATATATTTCATACCCTTCGACGTTTCAAGTTAGCGGCAAATCCGAACCGTATTGTTCACCCCGTTATAGAGAATACGAATTGCGTAAGTATCAGTATGTGAGCTGCTATCGCACGTAAATGACGGCACCACGTACAATTCGTTGTTTGTTGTATGGCGAAAACGTTCGTGATGATGTTTGACCTCCTCAGTCTTGCGCTCATGCAAAAAAAAAAAAAAAAAAAAAACTGGCTTCGCACGGTGCGTGTAAAATTGAAGATGCCCTTAGTAAAACCTACGTCAGCCAAGTTGTTAGAAAAAGTCAATACACTAATATATGAAGTCTCTCTCTCTCTGTATATATATATATATATATATATATATATATATAGTATAATTGTTGTGTACTAGTTACCTGCCTAAAAAAAGTATCTTCCGATGTCACAGCCGTTATTGAGTCCTTAAAAATTCAATAAGGTTGTTTTCAGCGCTCTATATCTAGCCTAAATGATTTTTTTCGCACTTTATTGGTAGCGCAAAATACGAAAAGTGCCGTGTGATTGTATGCCTTGACGCCAAAGTCTCCAACAGTGATTTGAATGTAATTACCACCTGAAAGCAGAACGCTGTTGGCGTGGCTTACAGGAACCATGGTAGCCTAAAGAAACACTAGGTGCTCTTACAGCAAGCCAGTGTGCGCAGCGTTAGCTTGAAGTCTTGAGATTGGTTCGGTACCACTGGTGTGACGGCGCGCGGGAGTGTAATGACGAGGCGCTTTTCCCATTTCGCTCGTTACGACTACGAGTGAAAGAGCGGAAAAAATCATGATGCAGCATATAGCACGCTGAAAAATAACTAAACGGGTTGTTTGAGTAAACAGTAACAGCTTTCCACCCCCTGTTGGAAAAATAAAATTTAGTTTATGTTTATCTCTCTCTCTCCTGGTGGAGGAAGAGGGCTGATGACCGAACACTGTAGGTCGGGTAATCGGATATTTCACAAGGCCGTTTTTGTTTGTTCTTTTTACACAGCTAGGTTAACCTTTGCTCTAACGTCCTACAGATAGTTTCCATTGACGCCATCGTGGCTGACATCTTGGGGTACGAGAAGCAAGTCAAGAAGCTGCGTAAACAAAAACTTGACAGCACGAGAGAACAAAAGTTGCGTCTTGCGCCCAGCGACAAATCGACAACAGTGATAATCCAGGAATAAACGGTCCTCGTCGAAAAGCAAAACGATGTGCGCGTGATAACCTGCAGCACTGACGTCATTGTGGCCTCCATGTTCGTGTAGTGGCAGGCTGAGATGACTGCGTCCGTGATGTCACGTGAAAACTATTTATAGTATCCGAATGCAGTAAACAAAGCCACGTGCAAGTGGGTTTCCTCACACACTTGCACACCTTTGCCTTAATTGCTTCAGCTGTGTGTTGATACTTTTATAAACCGCGCATTTTTCGGTATATTCAAAATTGATCTCAAGGTGCATAAACTAGTCTGGGAATGAAAACGATTTCTACACGCAGAAGGTATACGCATACAACTCTGAAAATGCTGTACGGCGAGCAGTTTTGATGTGTTGCATGGAGACAAATGCATATACTATATATATAATAGCGTAGCCTCTGCCGTATTTTTGTTATTCGACTTTCTTTTTTTTTGAGCTATACCGACATCCATTTCGTTTGCGCCCCAGTCAGACATTATCTTTTTACTTTTGGCAGGTCACCTCCTTTCCGAGTCGCCAGCACTACGATGATGTAGCCTCCGTATGCTGGACAACATTCCCATGATGCACCGGTCAGTTCGTGTATCATTCCGGCTCTGTACGGCGTCTCGCAGGCAGCACCCGGTTCCTCTAATCACGGTAGAGCAGAAGCAGGTGCACCCCAGGTGGTTGGCCTGTCCTGTGTGAGCATCGTCACTACCTGTGTGACCAGCGAGTTGTACGTAAGCTGTCCTCGCTGGTACCGAGGTCGCACTGAACGTTTGGAGCCACAGTTCGCGCACGGATGCCGGAGGCTGCCAGTACGTGGCAGGCCAGCGTTGCGAGCAAGTCTCCTGCTTGCTTGCCTGGGACGATGAATAAGTGAAACGGCAGCCCCTTCTCTTCTCCTGGAAGTTCGACGGATTTGGTGTAGAAGGGCCGTACGCTGTGGCCACTGCAAGAAATTTCATGCGTATTTTTTGTATTCATGAAACGTACTTATGTTATTTTTCGTTTTTCTGTGTACAGTGAATACATGTTTTCGAAGTTCACGCACGTTTCCTTGCAAATTAAGCCATTTCTTGGGGACTCATTGAATGTGGGACGCAAGGAAAAGAATCCTACAGGCACGCTGAACGTCTAATAGGTGACGCGCACATCCTTTGGGTGATAGTACGAGTACAGTTTAGCTACTGTAGTGATAATAGGCCACGCACGCATTCTATTCTGCTGCCAACTTCTCGTTGGGAGCATGTTTGTAGTTCGGGTTTTAAAATGTTTTTACATATGCAATTGCACTGTCATGAATCCTCGTCGCAGGAGCAAGGTATGCTGTGTGGTAGTCTGCAACAGCTCACACAACAATTGTGCGAAAGCGCAGAGGCAGAGGGCACGTCGCTCGCCTACCCCGGTTGCTATCCAAGAATGCGCTTATAGCATGCTTTGGGAGGTGGTTATTGTGGCTCTATGTTGGCACTATTTGTTATGAATGGTGATCCTCTTGCTACCATGCCTTACCCGTATGCAGCAACCAACCAGCACCAGCAAACTCCACTTCCTCAAGGACCATTACAGAACTCCGTGGAGCGTCTGCAAACACAGGCGCTGTACATTGCCAACGTCTGTATCTTTAAACGTCTCAAACGCTAGCTGTCACAAAGGAAGAATTCGAGAATGCGTTAGACTAAACTATTTTTAGGATCGGCCCCATGAAAATAGTTAGGCAGTTGCAAGAAATTGCGGTTATTACCCAAAGAAAGATAAGCCCATTATTAATCCATTTGGCATCCAAAGATTGTTGGGATAGAACAGTTCCTGTAACAAATGAATCAAAGGTGATCGTGTTCCAGTTAGGCGGAATACTCATTTTTTCCCACGCCTTCTTATCGAGCGTGGTGCCTAGTTGAGCGATATTAAGGAAGCACGGAAACTGCCTTGAAGAGGCTGTAGTGGCCAAATGCAGATGCCAACCACAAAAGTGCTCAAAGACACTAAATATTCAATCGCAAAGGTACCTACAAATCAACACGGCAGGTTCAAACCCGCACATCATGAGTAATCGTCGCCTAAAGGCAAATTTGGTGTTCCCTCTCATATTGCTCAGGATTTCCGTAGATTATATCAAGGAGTGTGCATAGATCGAGTGTAAAACTACCCTTACTGCAGAAGACTGAATCATTTGGTTCAAACATTTGCAGTAACAAATATCTCAAGAAAGTCTTTCATCCTTATTACAATGCGGTCGCCGTCTCTAATTTTATGTAACAGGTCGGAAATTTTAGTTGTACGGATGGACAGTAAACAAACGAAAAACTGCTATGCAGTGAAGGCACGCGAAGCAAGGCGAGGGAAATGGTCATTTTATGGCGAAAAGCAGTTAAGAGCCAGGAAACTAGCTTAACAGGTCCACTTGTTTGCCAGTACGCACCAATAATCATATGTGGCACCAGTGACGTAAGAGGCACGATGTTAGATGAGGGAGGGATTCCCAGAACTGCGCAGAGCATAGCAAGGAAGCCGAATTCAAGAAAGGACAGCGGCACGGTTGGCGTAAGCACCGAGGAGCGGTCCAGAAACGAATCTTGTTTCTTCAAAAATGCCATGCACGACGGTGCAGGTACAAATGCTCGAAAGTAAGCGACAGCTATCAGCTGGGAAAGTGGCTTAATGTGTCCATCTGAAGTGCTTCTTCAAAGTCTGGGGCGTATGCTTGTGGTGGAGCGCTCCAGTTTGCATTGTGTAGACAAGGGTGGGCGGTGTGTCTCAGAGAATGTAAAGAACTGTTGAAAAGAGAACTTCTTCGGGGCATTTCCAGTAAGTATTCGAGCGAAACAGCCCTATACGGAGCTGCATTGAAACATCACCCTTCGCCCCCCCCCCCCCCCATCCCTCCGCTCTCCCGAAGCATGGTGCCACTCTTCAAGGCGTGAAATCGAATAGTGCAAGTGCCACCGCATTTTAAGGGCGTCGCAGTCATCAAGAGTATAGTTCCAAGAAGTGAAGCGTGCGTATTGGACGTGCTAGAGAGTTTCTTTTAAATTGATAAAGTATACCTAAGAACGCTGCTTTCGTTGAAGATGAATCAAAAGTTTCTCTTTTTTCTTAATGTCGTGCCGATACTCTACGGCCGTTTACGTCAGTATGACGTCACATATTTAAAACTACTATTTTTCGCATTTGGGTCATTTTTGCTGAGGAAAAGTAATGTTATTTCTGCTTTTTCTGTGTACTTCTGAGGGTCGCTCGTTGGTTCTTTTTTGAATGGAATGCAGTCCATTTTCTGGCAAAAATAATTTAACGTAAGAAAGGCCGTTAAAGTCTTAGGCATCACAGCGCGTTTTTGCGGAAAATTCAAAGCCGGCATCGCCACCCGCCTTTTGTTTCTACGTCTTTTCTGGCGCACAAAGGAATGTTTTCGCTGTGTAGGAATGATTTTGTAATTGTAGAAAGGGAAATTATTACCACGGCCTAAATAAATTTTTCTATAGTGTCCCTTCGAGGTAGGCCGCATACGGTTGTACTCGCGGTTTCAAAGAAACGGTAAATGGTGTGGTTTAGCGGGAGCGTGACGATGTGAACGCAATTAAAGTTCTGCTGCTCGGGCTTGCTTAGGCTGCCTTCAAAGCAGACTAATGAATACCCTCCGAGCGCCCAGTATATCTGTTGTAGAAGGCCTTAGGTCATTTGGAGTAAAACGCAGGGCACGCGAAAAGGAAAAAAAAAAAAGATGCGAGAGAGCCTGAAAAAAACGAGGTATGCGTCGATTTCAGGTGAGAGACGGTGCAGCCGAGGCCCTTTGAATTCCCTAACTTATCTTTATGTATATTTTCTTTGCAGCATTAAATTCCAGTATTTCAACGTCGTTTTCCGACTAACGAGTTCATTTATGCGTGTCGTGGTGTAATAACAAGTGGCACGTGTGTCTCGTCTGGTATAGTAAGTTTTATTTTTGAGCTTGGCATTCAATGAAAAATAAGAATTATTGTGGTTTGCTTTTTGTTTGTTTTTGTTTTTTTATTCATGCACAAGGCAAAATATCTGCACGCTCTAGCATTTGCATAAGTGTACAGAATACACTATAAGGAAAATTACACCCTCGAAGAAGGACTGGACGTCGAAACACCCTTTTTGCACCCTTACTTTCTATGAAAATTTTTAAAATGGGTGCGCTAAACACCCTTACTGCACCCTTTCATTGATTTCAAGGTGCTTAAAGAGTGTTACGTGCAAAACATACACCCTGCCGAATTTAGGGGTGCTAGAGCGCTTCAGAATTTCTGGCAAGTAAAAAGCCATAAATGTGTATTTTCGTTCGAGTCCGTCATATGGTCACAGTAGACTGTGGATCTCAACCTGCTACTTCATTACCATGGCATCTCCGGTGGTGAAATGGAAATACATAGCTTTTTGTTTTATTTCCTAACCTGCCTTTGAGTTTTTACCACTGGTCTCGAATAGCTTGTATCAGCTGCCAATTCCCAGTATATCATAGTGCGTCAGCCAATCACGGTGCTTCAGGTGCATGTTCTTTCTGGTGTAGCCTCAGAGCCTGCGCAATATTATGAGCAGGAAGTCTTGAGCTGTTTCATGCAGTATCGACTTTAATAAACATTCGCAGATGCATGCGGAGCAATGTGGTAGAGCTTATAACACAGCATTTAGTGTAGAAGTGAAGCCCCCCTGTCGTAAAGTAGAAAACCACGTTTGCTTTGTCCCCTTCTTTCCTTCCTGGCTTTCGCATCTTACGGCTAGCTTCGCCTAAATTGTTTCATCTTGGTGCGCAATCATGGATAAATAGCAGCACAAAAGAGTGTGGCGTTAGCCTGTTAGAGCAGCTACAGGCACTGCTGCACTCTTAAAATTGAGATGCAGTATATTTCCCTGTGATAATGTCGGCAGAGTGATCGAGAGAGGCTCTGGCCCGAGTCGATAATTTAGGTCATTGTAGAACGTTTTTTTCAGAAACGCGGCTTAAGTATGTCACAGAAATTCTGACAGTCAACATCTTTACAGAGAGCACTACTTAGCGCATGCAACTATAAAAGCACCGGACATGTCTACACAGGATGGCAAAAAATGTTCTGGAATTAATCTGTGGCAGAAAGGTAAATTGAAGAAATTTCAAACCAGTTGTGTCGGCAAAGGTACGCTGACTCGTTTTAACTGTTCTACTCTGTTTTGTCTTCTCAAAGCCGGCATTACAAAAAAAATAAATAAAAAAAATGAGAGCGCAGTGGTCGAAAGTTACGATTTCCGACTCGGAATCGATAGGTCTGCTGTTTGAATTTGCGTTTCTTTTATCGATTTCATTTTTATAAACATCTCGGAAGACACTTCGCGATTGCTTCCGCAGACGTCCGAAGGACTAGAATAGTGATGTATTAAAATATATAACTGGGGAAAAAATGTCGTTTCCACTTTGGCAAAATACATATTGGGGGAATGGGGGCCATTCCAAAAAATCACCCGTTCAAATCGGTGTAATCGTTCGCTAACCTCTTTTCTATGGGTGTAAGGGGATGAGTTATAGACAGGCAAAAACACCCTAACAGTGTAATTTTTGTTAATGTGTACAGCGCGTTTACATCCAATGCTGAAAATGATGGCTACCTACCCGGGAATTCTAGACATTGCCTCTTCAGACACCTGTTGAACTTGGTGGTGGTGGTGGTGGTGGTGATGATGTTGAAGCAGGCGGGGTTAGCCTGGCATACATAGCTGGCAATTGTTCCGCCTGATCCTCCTTCGAGTTGAGATCAGGGGTGTGTCACCAAGTGTCTATGAGCCCCGTGTCTCGCAGGAAGGCCAGCAGCAGTCGTTGCGCTCTCTTCCTGGTTGTCGCAGGTCCTCCGGGGAAAACGACGTCTTCAATGGTCCTGTGCGTAAGACCGCTCTTTTGTAGGCTGTCGATCATCGCTTTTCTTTCTTTGTCAAACTGCGGGCATATCCAAATGTAATGTTCGATGTCACCATTGTCACCACAGAAAGCACAGAATGGGGAAGCGCGAAGCCCAGTCTTGAATAATCAAGCTGTGGTATACGCGTAGTCGGTCCTGATGCGGTATAAAAGCGTCGCTTCTTCGCGGGTAAATCCATGAGTCACACAGGCTTCGTGGGGATTCTTGTGAATCTCCCTAAAGTGAAGGCGGATTGCACCCTTCGGGTACTGAAAAGCTTTTGGAGCTTGTTGGAACCTGTTGAACTTCACCGCAATGCCCCAACATAACTCTATTGGCAGCATCTTTAAAAAGTGATATTTCGAAAGATCGGTCGAATTTCAACAACTTTCGGTTAGCAACGGCCACTTCCGTCGAGAAACATTTATGTTACCACAAAAGCATATATGCTTTTGCGGTACTTAGTCGTAACTCCCCTGCTGTGTTCTAGCTGTGTTTTTCGAAGCCGAAGACATCTTGGGGGGCGACATCGATAAGGTCAGGACTTGCAGCGCTCTGTTGTGCAATTTAATTGCTAAGTCTGGAGCCACCAAAGCGACAAACAGTTTTCTCCGACTGCGAGGCAGCCTTCCGAAGCCTACAAAACGGAATCTGCCAAACCCACTGAACAAATGGTCAAGAATATCAGCGAACTCATTCCCCCAGTGTTGACTAAGGACATGAGGCGCAATTAGAAAACGTCTTCAAACTAGATAAAACAGTATATCGTTATTAGGGCGTTGCTTGGCGTGGCTTTTAGCACATGACGCTTGAAATTGACATCTTAATCAGCATGCAAATATAACAACTTTCGCGTCAAGCAGATAAGTGAGGCGGTGAGTTTATCTTGTACATCTGTGAATGCATGTCTGTCTGAAGTTCGGTAGCACAGGAATAAACAAAGATTTACACAGATATTCTGTAAATTCCTGAGGCATCAGAAATGAAATAATAGCGTGTGTGTAACCTTACAACACTATACTGGCACTGCATTCATTTCAGAGGCTCCAGTTCTGAATTCGAGGTCATTCGCCAAGGTAACTCCAGAACTATACGCCGAAAAATTATCACCGTGTGGGAGACGCAGAATCATTTGTCCTTAACCCATAGGTATTATTGAGAACGAGCTCTTCGAAGCAACGATAACCATTTTTAACGCCTCTGCTGAGACCTCCTTCACATCCGAAACATGCAGCAGAACAGTTGCCGTCCAACTCCTAAATGTATGACGCTATTCGAACGACGGCATAGTTACTCACTGTCCCGTACACGTACTGTCATTTTGTGCGATTCCTGCACACTACTGCTGCGTATACATTAAGCAATGTTCCCACGACAGCTCGCTGTTTTTATATTGAGGGTAGTAAGCGGCGGTTTGCTCAGGCCATCGCCATTGCAACAGCGAGTGCTGCGGCAATGGAACCTAGCAATGCCACTTCCTTTTTCCTATACTACTGGCTGCCACCGTGCCCCATGATATCTCTTTCCTCACGCAATACATTTGATGGTGTCTTCCTTTTGAGCGTGCAGCAACCTTGGCACCGAAATACAAAACAGAGGTTTCTCGCACCACGCACGTGCTGCGCGCTAAGCAGGGTATCTCAGCCAACCTTTGCCAAGCTGTTCATCGAAAACGAGATTAAAAAAACGCCGAACGATTTGCTCCTGTCGTGTGACTTCACCGCTCAACCCTGACAATTATACTGCTACACAGCACCAATGTTACGACTAAGTACCGTACGTGCATATGTTACAAGGGAGAACGCTCTCAGTGCTATAATGTGAAAGTTGTTGATATTTGGCCGATATTTGGAAATATAATGTACTAAAAATTGTGCCCATTCACTCTGGCTTCTGCATTGCCGTATAGTTCCGGAAAATGGCGAAGGAACACTGTTCAGCTTTCCTTGGCATGTATAAATGTATATACACATTTTCTTTCTTTTTCTCTGTTCTGTTAGAATGACTGTTTACTGAATCGTCATGGACTTTACTCGCTTTAATTTATTCATCAACATTATGAATTTCTAAATTTATTCAGTTAGCACATTCGTAAAATCTGCCCAACTGTTGGGAAATCCCTGTGAGCGGGTATATGCCAAAGACTGTAAGGTCACCATCATCATCATCACGATCAAAGAAAGTTTCCGTTTAAAAAAGAAAAACAACAGCAATGGGGCCAAGTATTCGCGATATGCCTCACAGGTTGCACTTGTGCAGGCACAATTAGCACCTTTAAATGTTCGCATTAGGGAAATAATTTCGTTTGATAGGTCCACGCTGTCGCTCAAAATTGAATTGGCAGACATTTTTCCCAATAATGCAAAATTGCTGCGCCCAACCTATTTGAAGGCCCATTTGCGAGACTATTTGGCCTATTTCCCAATAAATGTAATAGCGACTGATGCTTCCTCGTGTGAAGAGAAGGCAGGCGTGGGAATCTATTCACCATCTCTCGAAGGGTATTTTTCACTTCGCCTCCCAGATTACACATCAGTTTTTCAGGCCGAACATCTGGCAATAGTTTTTGCTTAGCGAAAATTACCCCTTCATGCTACAAAAGTTGTTACCGGCACATATTCTCTTTCTGTATGCAGCGCGCTTGAAGCGTCAACAAATTCGACAGCTTTGAACACGTTTTATACATTTGCTCCGCCCCATTTAAGTGTAGTTCATTTAGTATGGTTTCCAGGCCACCGAAACATTCAATTTAAAGAAATAGCGGATTCTTGACAACGAGCTTCTTTGAAAGGTCCGCTGATATCTGTACTAACGGCAACTACGCATATCACTGCAACCAGATATTGACAGTTTTGTTTGACCGAAGAGAAAGAAAGCCTGTCATTATAAAAAACCTACAGACTTTATATATCTAAATTATTCTTTGAATCGACAATGGTGTCCTAACCGGAAAGTCGAAGTATAATTTACAAGGTTGCATTGCCATTTTCAAGAAAATATTTTTACTTGCACATATGTGGTCTGGTGGTATCCCCTTTATGCTACCTTTACAAGAAGCCGGAATCCATCGATCACTTTTTATTATCGTGTCGGCGGATTTCTAATCATCTAAAACGATGCTGAGAAATTGCACTTGGAAATCAAGGACAGCCTTAATTTTTGCAGTTCTCTTTTTCTCTCTCTTGTAGCAACGCTACTGGTATACAACCGCAGGAACGTATGTCGAGTCATTTTTAATTTCCTCTGTGACACAAAAAGATTGTCTTATTAATACTTCCCCATTTTCCACGATTGATTTATTTCTCCTTCGGTAAATTTTAAATTTAGAAAATTGAAAAAGTAATACTTCACATTCGCATTTGTAATATAATTATGGAAAATTTACCTGACACGTTTTTACGTCTATCCTTTACTGTATTTATTTTATTATTAGGTTCATATTACTATTCATATCTAGGAAAAACTTACTACCTTAGTATAGATTACTTTATTTCTTTTATTATTGGCTTATCACTCATCTTCAATTATTCATTCATTTTTATTTTTTATTTCTTATATATAGTTAAACTAATTTATTTCAATACTCCTTTATTAACCAACTAGTTCTTTTCCTATCCTGCACAGAGGGTTTGTACCATTAATTGATTCTTCATCATCATCATCGTCTTCGCGAGCTCGCGCAACAGCCCCATGTGGCATAACCACGCTCGCGCATCGAACGGGCAGCTGTTCGTGGCACATCGCAGCATCACAGGAAGGAACGGCCTTGGCGTAGTTCTAGCTATGGGCGTCGATGCACCCAGCGTCATGCGAGTCTACCGTCTCTTCCCTGATGGTGCATCCACCTTCTCAGAAGCATCGCCATCCTACAAGACGACATTGGCGATTCGATTCGACTCATATCCAGAAGGGGGCAAAGATGGCGTGGTCTGCGTTTCGAGCTACGTGGCCTTCAACGACGTCCTGATGGAGAACCTGGATCTGGTGATCAAGCCGTGGAAGGAGGTCGAGGAAACTTCGTGGGACAGCTGCTTAGGAGATCGGAGGATACCGTGCCTGAAGACCCAGTGCGACCTGCTCGTTGAGATTGGAATCGGGGACATCCCGTCTCTAGGCAACACCATGCACTCGGCATGCACAGCAGAAGGATTCCGGCACCAGGCTCTGCTCGTATCCGGGAGCCCTAGACTACTACTACTATACAGGTATAGATAAATTTGTTTTTTTGTTTCGCATCTCAAGGACATTGCGAACACAATAAGTGGAAAGTTTGTAATAGTATTTGATAATACTATGATAAAAATCACATTTCTGATATGTTTTGTCTCGTAAATAATGCTTTTTCTTTCTTTTTTTTCTGTTAGAGACCTGCAAGGAAGCTATGGCTGTAGGTGTAGCAGTTACATAAGATATGGAGCGGAATAACTGCGTGTTTGTAGTATTTTAATTGATCGCCTTGCTTGTACCTAACGCAATGCTTTAAACAGGCTAATTTTGTTTGTATGGAATAAGCACACGGTTCCTGCGGCACGATGATCATTTCGAGATAAAGGTTTAAAAGAAAGCCTCGATAACCGTGCAAATTGCACAGTTGAGTTGATATTCCAGCACAGCTCCATTTTCAGACGCTGACTTGGTTGTTAAACGAATTGGCTTAAATGCGCCTGTTAAACCGCAATACACCACACTGAGGACATGGTCTGTAGCTTTGCGCAGTGCTTAAGTTTTCTCTACAGATCCAAATATCATTATGCATCTTGCAGCCGCGATTAAGATCTGCAGCTTGTGTTTCTATTGTTTCTTTTATGCTCAAACCCGCCGCCGTGGCTCAGTCAGCTAAGGCGTTGCGCTGCTGAGCACGAGATCGCGGGATCGAATCCCGGCCGCGGCGGCCGCAATTCGATGGAGGCGAAATGCAAAAACGCCCGTGTGCTTGCGTTGTAGTGCCCGTTAAAGAAACCCAGGTGGTCAAAATTAATCCGGAGCCCTCCACTACGGCGTGGCTCCTAATCAGAACTGGTTTTGGGGCGTAAAAACCGATCAAGGAGAAGAAAGAATTTGTGCCCAAATCATTGCAACTTCTGTAATTTCAAATTATTGTATCATCGCAGTGCATCTAGGCGCCTGCATGGTGCAGTGAAGTGCAGACAACATGCCGTGGTTATTGTTAGATGTATCTAGGCGGGCGTCTTTAGACATCTAGGTGGGCGATGTCCTGCGGCCGCAATAATTTCGGTGATGATAATTAAAACTCCTATAAAAATGCTTCAGAGTAATATTTTATTAGGTAATATTCCAACTATTAATGTTAACGACCAAATCATCTTGGATAACTTGTGATGAAATTTCATGTCAGACTGTCATGATATGGACGGAAGCGCGCGAAAAACAAAAGACATTGCCGTGTTCGCCGTGCGGGGGCGATGACGAAGTGGTGTGACCGTGTGGCGCGTGGCGCGTGGTGCGTGCGAGGGTTCTGAGCTGCTCGGCGTTGAAAGCCAGCCGGTTCTCGCTGGACGCCCTGTCCAGAGAACCCAGATCGCCCACTGCGCCGTCCTTGGACGCAAAGGACCTGTGTTCCTGCTGGGCAACCGGTCCAGGGAGCCAGGCGAACGAGGCAACTCGTTCTCGGATGCCAGTGACCTGTGTTCCTGCTGGACAACCGGTCCAGGGAGCCAGGCGAGGTGGTCGCTTTCCCGGGCCACTGCCACGACCAGCCTGCTGCCGGAGGCGAGAGTAGTAGCGAGAGCTGTTGCACGGCTACCACGGCTGTGTCTGCTACCGTCGCTGCTGCCACTGCAGATTCCATGATGCCGTGGATAGGCCCATGGTGACGTCGTCCAGCCGTCAGCCGACCCTTCGGAACCGACATCGGCCTCTACGCGTCAACGGGCTCCACGCAAAAGGAACGCAGGGCGAGAGACTTTATAATATATAACAGGAGACTCTATAGTAGCAGCTTCGGGACTGCATGCATTAACAAACTTAAGTATATATACGTGTCCATCGTGATGTCTGTACGTTTTGCGCTGTTGATATACATCCTGTGTTTGTGTGCACTCGAGTGGTCGATTGCGTTCCTTGGTGAGTGGTCCTGGGCCCAAACCTCATTACAGTCTCATCACAATCTAACATCACTACATCATTATTTTCATCACAATCTGGCGAGCCTGCCAGGATACCGCTCGTCAAATCATCGAAGGAAATTATCCTCCCTCGAGTGCACGCTCAAAGAAAGATAAACGATGGATACCGAAAGATTAGCCACTATTGGATCACAGCTAGGATTGTCCGGTGTGGAATTGCGTACCTGGATTGAGAATGAACAGGCAAAACAAAGAGCGGAACGAGCTGCGGAGAGAGAAGCAAGTAAGGAAGCAGACGAAAGAACTCGACAAATTCTTGAGCTCAAATTGAAGCTCCAAGAAGGAGCTCAAAGTGAATCCGCACGAATCAACACTGATTCGATGTCTCTTCCGAGTGCCGCCTCTTCTGTTCTCAACCCGCAAAAATTGCTTCCATTGTTTGATGAGCGACGCGATGATTTGCATGCGTACTTGCAAAGGTTCGAGCGCGTGGCAACAGGACAAGATTGGCCACAAGAGAAGTGGGCATTAGCTGTGAGCATGTGTTTGAGTGGTGAAGCGCTAACAGTAATTGGCCGAATGACTGCCGCTGATTCATTAGACTATGAGAAAGTAAAGAAAGCTTTGCTGCAGAGGTTTCGATTCACTGCACAAGGTTAGCAGGAGATATTTCGCAAGGCAAGGGCAGAGGATGGAGAAACCGGGAGACAGTTAGCCGCTAGGCTTTCAGGGTACTTCGACTACTGGATTGACATGGCTAACGTGTCCAGAACGTTCGACAGCCTTCGAGACCACATTGTCGCGGAACAGTTTATCCGGTGTTGCCATCCAAAGCTTACTATATTCCTGAAAGAACGAGAATGCAAGTCACTCCAAGAGCTAGCTGATGCGGCTGATCGGTTCATTGAAGCTCAGAACTTATCAAATCTCGGGAAGGTTCCGGAGGACGCTATAGACGTCACTAGGAATCCCACCGACGCTCCAAGAAAACCACCACCAAGGTGTATGCTTTGTAAGCGCCTGGGGCATCAAGCTCATGGATGTCGCAACCAAGCTAAATAAGTGACAAAGTGCAAGTTCTGTGGGAAGGTTGGTCACAAGAGCGACGACTGCTGGAGCACGAAGGCCCATAAAGAGCAACCTTCAGTCTGCGTGGTCAATGAGAACCACGATGATTTTTCTTTGTGTCACCCAACTGGAAAACACGAGAAAGGAAAAAGTCGTGACACGTTTGATAAAAAACCGGATGAAAGAAAACCCGTTTTTCTGGTGGAAGGAATGCCAGTAGTGGAAGGGCAAGTGCTCGGTCGAACAATTAGGGTTCTTCGTGATACGGGCAGCAATACTGCAATTATCCAAAGAGACTTAGTTCCCGATCAGCGTTTGACCGGAAAGAGTAGCAGAGTCCTGCTTATTGATGGCTCTGTAATTGATGTGCCAGAGGCCAAACTCCACCTAAATACACCGTACTTTACTGGAGAAATCACTGCCTTATGTATGAACAAGCCGCTTTATGATCTTGTGCTCGGAAACCTACCGGGTGTCAGAGGACCTCACAAGCCGGATATTAACTGGAAGCACGCGTCAGTCGACCAAAGAGAGACTGCGTCACTAAACTCCAGTGTGCAAGCGATACCTGTGGAGCACCCTCACTATGTTTCCGCCATGGTCAAGCCACAAGAGGATAAGACGACTCCATTGGGCGCACCAAAGATAAAGTGGTGTGACGTTACCAAAGACCAATTTGCAGAGGAACAGCAGAAACACAAAACGTTGAAATCTCTGTTTGCTAAAGTCGACAGAAAGTGCAAGTCACCAAAAGGCCACTGCTACTCGCTCCTTGAAAAAGGTGGGCTTCTCTACCGACAGTACTGTCTTGCTACCGGCAAGACATTTAACCAGCTTGTCGTGCCGAAGATGTTTAGAAGACCTATACTTGCAGTCGCACACGAAGGCCTTATGGCCGGACATCAAGGCATTCGGCGCACGACATATCGAGTCTTGGCGGATTTTTACTCGCCAGATCTACATGGCGACGTGCAACGTTTTGTCAAATACTGCGATAAGTGCCAGCGAACAACACCAAAAGGGAAAATTGGTGTTGCGCCTCTGGGCAACATGCATATAATACGTACACCTTTTGAGCGCGTTGCGGTCGATTTAATCGGCCCTTTTTCACCGAAATCGGACGGTGGCAACCATTATATTCTCACCCTCATAGATTTTGCCACCCGATATGCGGATGCCATTGCTCTCCCTGCAATTGATGCTGTGCATGTGGCAGAGGGAATGATTGAGATTTTCTCCCGCATTGGTCTACCAAAAGAGATTGTAAGTGACCAAGGAACAAGTTTCACATCGGAACTCATGGAAGAGGTGGGCCGTCTACTTGCCATCAGGTTTCTACGAATAACTCCCTATCATGCCATGGCAAATGGGCTCGTGGAGAAGTCCAACGGGACCCTGAAGTCCATGCTGAAGAGGATGTGCCAGGACAAACCTCGATCATGGGACATGTACCTGGCTCCACTGCTCTTCGCATACAGAGAGGTGCCGCAAGCAAGCCTGGGCTTCTCGCCTTTTCAGTTGATTTACGGTCGACACGTACGAGGACCACTGACAGTGCTCAAGGAGCTGTGGACCAATGAGGCTATCGACGGCGAAACTCGTACAACCTATACCTATCTTGTCGATCTTCGAAATCGCCTTGAGGAGACATGCAAACTCGCTCATGACGAGTTGGAGAAGGCACGCGCAAAGCAGAAAACCTACTTTGACCGGAAGAGCCGTCCTCGCAAATTAAACGTTGGCGATAAAGTACTGCTTCTACTGCCGACTGACTCCAACAAATTGCTAATGCAATGGAAGGGTCCATTTGAAGTCATCGAACGGAAGAACGAGGTCGACTATGTTTTGAACATGAGTGGAAAAAGAAAAATATTCCACAACAATATGCTCAAAAAATATGCAGAACGCGAACATTTAACAGTAAAGCAGGTCTCTGAAATAAAAGAGATCACCAAGCCTTTGACAGACCTCACACGGAAAGGACCAAACAACAGTCTCGCGTGGGGACCGGCTCAAGAGCAAGCATTCAGCATTTTCAAGAATAAGCTCGGCAATGCTCCCATTCTACAAGCATTCAATATGAGAAAGGAATTTGTCCTCCGCACCGATGCCTCAAGCACTAGTCTTGGTGCCGTACTGCTCCAGCTAGGAAAGGATCAGGTCTTACATCCTGTTGCCTACGCTAGCCGCAACCTGTTGCCTCGAGAAACAAGGTATTCCTCCATTGAACGGGAATGCTTGGCACTTGTATGGGCAGTACAAAAATTCCACTTGTACTTGTACGGCAAACAATTTGTCATACAATCCGATCATCAGCCTTTGCAATACTTGTAGTCTGCCAAATACCTTAACAACAGAGTTTTGCGATGGAGCTTACTCTTGCAAGAGTACTCCTTTGCCGTTGATTACATCAAAGGGTCGGATAACGTCGGAGCGGATTACCTGAGCCGTGTTTAAATCGCTGAACTAACAAGTGTATACTACCATAGAGTTGAAAAGTTTAAACTTTAGAGTGCTGAAGGACAAGAAGACGTTTGATTTTAAAACAATAGTTGTATACGTGTGTAGTGAACTCGTTTTGACAGTGTACCTTCGCACAACACGTTGACCTTTGTTTTCCGCCTTCTTCCCCATTAGAAAAGTTGTAAACAACTTTCTTAAAACCGGGGGTTGTCATGATATGGACGGAAGCGCGCGAAAAACAAAAGACATTGCCGTGTTCGCCGTGCGGGGGCGATGACGAAGTGGTGTGATCGTGTGGCGCGTGGCGCGTGGTGCGTGCGAGGGTTCTGAGCTGCTCGGCGTTGAAGGCCAGCCGGTTCTCGCTGGACGCCCGGTCCAGAGAACCCAGATCGCCCACTGCGCCGTCCTTGGACGCAAAGGACCTGTGTTCCTGCTGGGCAACCGGTCCAGGGAGCCAGGCGAACGAGGCAACTCGTTCTCGGATGCCAGTGACCTGTGTTCCTGCTGGACAACCGGTCCAGGGAGCCAGGCGAGGTGGTCGCTTTCCCGGGCCACTGCCACGACCAGCCTGCTGCCGGAGGCGAGAGTAGTAGCGAGAGCTGTTGCACGGCTACCACGGCTGTGTCTGCTACCGTCGCTGCTGCCACTGCAGATTCCATGATGCCGTCGGTAGGCCCATGGTGACGTCGTCCAGCCGTCAGCCGACCCTTCGGAACCGACATCGGCCTCTACGCGTCAACGGGCTCCACGCAAAAGGAACGCAGGGCGAGAGACTTTATAATCTATAACAGGAGACTCTATAGTAGCAGCTTCAGGACTGCATGCATTAACAAACTTAAGTACGTGTCCATCGTGATGTCTGTACGTTTTGCGCTGTTAATATACATTCTGTGTTTGTGTGCACTCGAGTGGCCGATTGCGTTCCTTGGTGAGTGGTCCTGGGCCCAAACCTCATTACAGTCTCATCACAATCTAACATCACTACATCATTATTTTCATCACAATCTGGCGAGCCTGCCAGGATACCGCTCGTAAAATCATCGAAGGAAATTATCCTCCCTCGAGTGCACGCTCACAGAAAGATAAACGATGGATACCGAAAGATTAGCCACTATTGGATCACAGCTAGGATTGTCCGGTGTGGAATTGCGTACCTGGATTGAGAATGAACAGGCAAAACAAAGAGCGGAACGAGCTGCGGAGAGAGAAGCAAGTCAGGAAACAGACGAAAGAACTCGACAAATTCTTGAGCTCAAATTGAAGCTCCAAGAAGGAGCTCAAAGTGAATCCGCACGAATCAACACTGATTCGATGTCTCTTCCGAGTGCCGCCTCTTCTGTTCTCAACCCGCAAAAATTGCTTCCATTGTTTGATGAGCGACGCGATGATTTGCATGCGTACTTGCAAAGGTTCGAGCGCGTGGCAACAGGACAAGATTGGCCACAAGAGAAGTGGGCATTAGCTGTGAGCATGTGTTTGAGTGGTGAAGCGCTAACAGTAATTGGCCGAATGACTGCCGCTGATTCATTAGACTATGAGAAAGTAAAGAAAGCTTTGCTGCAGAGGTTTCGATTCACTGCGCAAGGTTACCAGGAGATATTTCGCAAGGCAAGGGCAGAGGATGGAGAAACCGGGAGACAGTTAGCCGCTAGGCTTTCAGGGTACTTCGACCACTGGATTGACATGGCTAACGTGTCCAGAACGTTCGACAGCCTTCGAGACCACATGGTCGCGGAACAGTTTATCCGGTGTTGCCATCCAAAGCTTACTATATTCCTGAAAGAACGAGAATGCAAGTCACTCCAAGAGCTAGCTGATGCGGCTGATCGGTTCATTGAAGCTCAGAACTTATCAAATCTCGGGAAGGTTCCGGAGGACGCGATAGACGTCACTAGGAATCCCACCGACGCTCCAAGAAAACCACCACCAAGGTGTATGCTTTGTAAGCGCCTGGGGCATCAAGCTTATGAATGTCGCAACCAAGCTAAAGAAGTGACAAAGTGCAAGTTCTGTGGGAAGGTTGGTCACAAGAGCGACGACTGCTGGAGCACGAAGGCGCATAAAGAGCAACCTTCAGCCTGCGTGGTCAACGAGAACCGCGATGATTTTTCTTTGTGTCACCCAACTGGAAAACACAAGAAAGGGAAAAGTCGTGACACGTTTGATAAAAAACCGGATGAAAGAAAACCCGTTTTTCTGGTGGAAGGAATGCCAGTAGTGGAAGGGCAAGTGCTCGGTCGAACAAATAGGGTTCTTCGTTATACGGGCAGCAATACTGCAATTATCCGAAGAGACTTAGTTCCCGATCAGCGTTTGACCGGAAAGAGTAGCAGAGTCCTGCTTATTGATGGCTCTGTAATTGATATGCCAGAGGCCAAATTCCACGTAAATACACCGTACTTTACTTGAGAAATCACAGCCTTATGTATGAAGAAGCCGCTTTATGATCTTGTGCTCGGAAACCTACCGGGTGTCAGAGGACCTCACAAGCCGGATATTAACTGGAAGCACGCGTCAGTCGACCAAAGAGAGACTGCGTCACTAAACTCCAGTGTGCAAGCGATACCTGTGGAGCACCCTCACTATGTTTCCGCCATGGTCAAGCCACAAGAGGATAAGACGACTCCATTGTGCGCACCAAAGATAAAGTGGTGTGACGTTACCAAAGACCAATTTGCAGAGGAACAGCAGAAAGACAAAACGTTGAAATCTCTGTTTGCTAAAGTCGACAGAAAGTGCAAGTCACCAAAAGGCCACTGCTACTCGCTCCTTGAAAAAGGTGGGCTTCTCTACCGACAGTACTGTCTTGCTACCGGCAAGACATTTAACCAGCTTGTCGTGCCGAAGATGTTTAGAAGACCTATACTTGCAGTCGCACACGAAGGCCTTATGGCCGGACATCAAGGCATTCGGCGCACGACAGATCGAGTCTTGGCGGATTTTTACTGGCCAGATCTACATGGCGACGTGAAACGTTTTGTCAAATCCTGCGATAAGTGCCAGCGAACAACACCAAAAGGGAAAATTGGTGTTGCGCCTCTGGGCAACATGCCTATAATACGTACACCTTTTGAGCGCGTTGCGGTCGATTTAATCGGTCCTTTTTCACCGAAATCGGACGGTGGCAACCGTTATATTCTCACCCTCATAGATTTTGCCACCCGATATGCGGATGCCATTGCTCTCCCTGCAATTGATGCTGTGCATGTGGCAGAGGGAATGATTGAGATTTTCTCCCGCATTGGTCTACCAAAAGAGATTGTAAGTGACCAAGGAACAAGTTTCACATCGGAACTCATGGAAGAGGTGGGCCGTCTACTTGCCATCAGGTTTCTACGAACAACTCCCTATCATGCCATGGCGAATGGGCTCGTGGAGAAGTCCAACGGGACCCTGAAGTCCATGCTGAAGAGGATGTGCCAGGACAAACCTCGATCATGGGACATGTACCTGGCTCCACTGCTCTTCGCATACAGAGAGGTGCCGCAAGCAAGCCTGGGCTTCTCGCCTTTTCAGTTGATTTACGGTCGACACGTACGAGGACCACTGACAGTGCTCAAGGAGCTGTGGACCAATGAGGATATCGACGGCGAAACTCGTACAACCTATACCTATCTTGTCGATCTTCGAAATCGCCTTGAGGAGACATGCAAACTCGCTCATGACGAGTTGGAGAAGGCACGCGCAAAGCAGAAAACCTACTTTGACCGGAAGAGCCGTCCTCGCAAATTAAACGTTGGCGATAAAGTACTGCTTCTACTGCCGACTGACTCCAACAAATTGCTAATGCAATGGAAGGGTCCATTTGAAGTCATCGAACGGAAGAATGAGGTCGACTATGTTTTGAACATGAGTGGAAAAAGAAAAATATTCCACAACAATATGCTCAAAAAATATGCAGAACGCGAACATTTAACAGTACAGCAGGTCTCTGCCATAAAAGAGATCACCAAGCCTTTGACAGACCTCACACGGAAAGGACCAAACAACAGTCTCGCGTGGGGACCGGCTCAAGAGCAAGCATTCAGCATTTTCAAGAATAAGCTCGGCAATGCTCCCATTCTACAAGCACTCAATATGAGAAAGGAATTTGTCCTCCGCACCGATGCCTCAAGCACTAGTCTTGGTGCCGTACTGCTCCAGCTAGGAAAGGATCAGGTCTTACATCCTGTTGCCTACGCTAGCCGCAACCTGTTGCCTCGAGAAACAAGGTATTCCTCCATTGAACGGGAATGCTTGGCACTTGTATGGGCAGTACAAAAATTCCACTTGTACTTGTACGGCAAACAATTTGTCATACAATCCGATCATCAGCCTTTGCAATACTTGTAGTCTGCCAAATACCTTAACAACAGAGTTTTGCGATGGAGCTTACTCTTGCAAGAGTACTCCTTTGCCGTTGATTACATCAAAGGGTCGGATAACGTCGGAGCGGATTACCTGAGCCGTGTTTAAATCGCTGAACTAACAAGTGTATACTACCATAGAGTTGAAAAGTTTAAACTTTAGAGTGCTGAAGGACAAGAAGACGTTTGATTTTAAAACAATAGTTGTATACGTGTGTAGTGATTGTCATAATATATTGCACGCGGGAGTGGCAAACACAAACATAGGAAGACAGTGTGCCGTGCGGTGGCGAAGAGGACGACGACTCTTGGCCAATACCCATGAGTGGGTATGTACTTTAAGGTCGTCATCATCATCATCGACACCGATTGGTGAACGTCGACAGTGGCGCCTCAAAAAAGGGTGGCTCGAGGGAGCGTGGCCCGTGGCGTGAGCGGTGCCCGAGGTTCGGCGTTCGACGGCACAGGGGCTTCCTCGCTGGGCGTCCGGGCCATAGGAGCAATCGCCGCCCGCGTCACTACGTCTGCACCCCAATCAAAGCTAGCACCAGCTGAGAGGCCACCTCGTCAAGGTCTTCCGCTGGGCAACTGGTCCAGGAGGGCTGGCGGTCCTGAGCCTGGCTGATCGAGCGTTCGGGTGAGCGGCCACGGGGCTACCTCGCCAGCTGTGGACGTGACTTGGTGGGCTGCCGCAGTGTTCTCCGGAACACAAACCCCGCCATCGGGTAACCGGGCACGCGGAGGCTCCGGTACATCGACTGTGGCGCAGGGCCACCTGAGCTCCACGAGGCGATCCAACCCTGTTGTCCGACACCGGTTTCTCGACGTCTCCGACATGGCGACACCTGTTTCTACATGAACTGTAGACAGACTGCATTCAACTAGCCTATATATATCTGCATGTCTTCTAGAGCGTAGTTTGGGGAACTGTTACGTGTGTGCCGTTTCAATGTATTACGGGTCCAATACAAGTCTGATGTGTGTTTGTGCTTCTGCGTGCTGCTTCTATCTCTTTCTGGAGTGATCCTGCACCCAATAACATCACAGTGATCTCGTTTTGACAGTGGACCTTCGCACAACACGTTGACCTTTGTTTTCCGCCTTCTTCCCCATTAGAAAAGTTGTAAACAACTTTCTTAAAACCGGGGGTTGTCATGATATGGACGGAAGCGCGCGAAAAACAAAAAAAAGACATTGCCGTGTTCGCCGTGCGGGGGCGATGACGAAGTGGTGTGATCGTGTGGCGCGTGGCGCGTGGTGCGTGCGAGGGTTCTGAGCTGCTCGGCGTTGAAGGCCAGCCGGTTCTCGCTGGACGCCCGGTCCAGAGAACCCAGATCGCCCACTGCGCCGTCCTTGGACGCAAAGGACCTGTGTTCCTGCTGGGCAACCGGTCCAGGGAGCCAGGCGAACGAGGCAACTCGTTCTCGGATGCCAGTGACCTGTGTTCCTGCTGGACAACCGGTCCAGGGAGCCAGGCGAGGTGGTCGCTTTCCCGGGCCACTGCCACGACCAGCCTGCTGCCGGAGGCGAGAGTAGTAGCGAGAGCTGTTGCACGGCTACCACGGCTGTGTCTGCTACCGTCGCTGCTGCCACTGCAGATTCCATGATGCCGTGGGTAGGCCCATGGTGACGTCGTCCAGCCGTCAGCCGACCCTTCGGAACCGACATCGGCCTCTACGCGTCAACGGGCTCCACTCAAAAGGAACGCACGGCGAGAGACTTTATAATATATAACAGGAGACTCTATAGTAGCAGCTTCGGGACTGCATGCATTAACAAACTTAAGTACGTGTCCATCGTGATGTCTGTACGTTTTGCGCTGTTAATATACATTCTGTGTTTGTGTGCACTCGAGTGGTCGATTGCGTTCCTTGGTGAGTGGTCCTGGGCCCAAACCTCATTACAGTCTCATCACAATCTAACATCACTACATCATTATTTTCATCACAACCTGGCGAGCCTGCCAGGATACCGCTCGTAAAATCATCGAAGGAAATTATCCTCCCTCGAGTGCACGCTCACAGAAAGATAAACAATGGATACCGAAAGATTAGCCACTATTGGATCACAGCTAGGATTGTCCGGTGTGGAATTGCGTACCTGGATTGAGAATGAACAGGCAAAAGAAAGAGCGGAACGAGCTGCGGAGAGAGAAGCAAGTAAGGAAGCAGACGAAAGAACTCGACAAATTCTTGAGCTCAAATTGAAGCTCCAAGAAGGAGCTCAAAGTGAATCCGCACGAATCAACACTGATTCGATGTCTCTTCCGAGTGCCGTCTCTTCTGTTCTCAACCCGCAAAAATTGCTTCCATTGTTTGATGAGCGACGCGATGATTTGCATGCGTTCTTGCAAAGGTTCGAGCGCGTGGCAACAGGACAAGATTGGCCACAAGAGAAGTGGGCATTAGCTGTGAGCATGTGTTTGAGTGGTGAAGTGCTAACAGTAATTGGCCGAATGACTGCCGCTGATTCATTAGACTATGAGAAAGTAAAGAAAGCTTTGCTGCAGAGGTTTCGATTCACTGCGCAAGGTTACCAGGAGATATTTCGCAAGGCAAGGGCAGAGGATGGAGAAACCGGGAGACAGCCGCTAGGCTTTCCGGGTACTTCGACCACTGCATTGACATGGTTAACGTGTCCAGAACGTTCGACAGCCTTCGAGATCACATGGTCGCGGAACAGTTTATCCGGTGTTGCCATCCAAAGCTTACTATATTCCTGAAAGAACGAGAATGCAAGTCACTCCAAGAGCTAGCTGATGCGGCTGATCGGTTCATTGAAGCTCAGAACTTATTAAATCTCGGGAAGGTTCTGGAGGACGCAATAGACGTCACTAGGAATCCCACCGACGCTCCAAGAAAACCACCACCAAGGTGTATGCTTTGTAAGCGCCTGGGGCATCAAGCTTATGAATGTCGCAACCAAGCTAAAGAAGTGACAAAGTGCAAGTTCTGTGGGAAGGTTGGTCACAAGAGCGACGACTGCTGGAGCACGAAGGCGCATAAAGAGCAACCTTCAGCCTGCGTGGTCAACGAGAACCGCGATGATTTTTCTTTGTGTCACCCAACTGGAAAACAAAAGAAAGGCAAAAGTCGTGACACGTTTGATAAAAAACCGGATGAAAGAAAACCCGTTTTTCTGGTGGAAGGAATGCCAGTAGTGGAAGGGCAAGTGCTCGGTCGAACAATTAGGGTTCTTCGTGATACGGGCAGCAATACTGCAATTATCCGAAGAGACTTAGTTCCCGATCAGCGTTTGACCGGAAAGAGTAGCAGAGTCCTGCTTATTGATGGCTCTGTAATTGATGTGCCAGAGGCCAAACTCCACGTAAATACACCGTACTTTACTGGAGAAATCACAGCCTTATGTATGAACAAGCCGCTTTATGATCTTGTGTTCGGAAACCTACCGGGTGTCAGAGGACCTCACAAGCCGGATATTAACTGGAAGCACGCGTCAGTCGACCAAAGAGAGACTGCGCCACTAAACTCCAGTGTGCAAGCGATACCTGTGGAGCACCCTCACTATGTTTCCGCCATGGTCAAGCCACAAGAGGATAAGACGACTCCATTGTGCGCACCAAAGATAGTGGTGTGACGTTACCAAAGACCAATTTGCAGAGGAACAGCAGAAAGACAAAACGTTGAAATCTCTGTTTGCTAAAGTCGACAGAAAGTGCAAGTCACCAAAAGGCCACTGCTACTCGCTCCTTGAAAAAGGTGGGCTTCTCTACCGACAGTACTGTCTTGCTACCGGCAAGACATTTAACCAGCTTGTCGTGCCGAAGATGTTTAGAAGACCTATACTTGCAGTCGCACACGAAGGCCTTATGGCCGGACATCAAGGCATTCGGCGCACGACAGATCGAGTCTTGGCGGATTTTTACTGGCCAGATCTACATGGCGACGTGAAACGTTTTGTCAAATCCTGCGATAAGTGCCAGCGAACAACACCAAAAGGGAAAATTGGTGTTGCGCCTCTGGGCAACATGCCTATAATACGTACACCTTTTGAGCGCGTTGCGGTCGATTTAATCGGTCCTTTTTCACCGGAATCGGACGGTGGCAACCGTTATATTCTCACCCTCATAGATTTTGCCACCCGATATGCGGATGGCATTGCTGTCCCTGCAATTGATGCTGTGCATGTGGCAGAGGGAATGATTGAGATTTTCTCCCGCATTGGTCTACCAAAAGAGATTGTAAGTGACCAAGGAACAAGTTTCACATCGGAACTCATGAAAGAGGTGGGCCGTCTACTTGCCATCAGGTTTCTACGAACAACTCCCTATCATGCCATGGCGAATGGGCTCGTGGAGAAGTCCAACGGGACCCTGAAGTCCATGCTGAAGAGGATGTGCCAGGACAAACCTCGATCATGGGACAGGTACCTGGCTCCACTGCTCTTCGCATACAGAGAGGTGCCGCAAGCAAGCCTGGGCTTCTCGCCTTTTCAGTTGATTTACGGTCGACACGTACGAGGACCACTAACAGTGCTCAAGGAGCTGTGGACCAATGAGGATATCGACGGCGAAACTCGTACAACCTATACCTATCTTGTCGATCTTCGAAATCGCCTTGAGGAGACATGCAAACTCGCTCATGACGAGTTGGAGAAGGCACGCGCAAAGCAGAAAACCTACTTTGACCGGAAGAGCCGTCCTCGCAAATTAAACGTTGGCGATAAAGTACTGCTTCTACTGCCGACTGATTCCAACAAATTGCTAATGCAATGGAAGGGTCCATTTCAAGTCATCGAACGGAAGAACGAGGTCGATTATGTTTTGAACATGAGTGGAAAAAGAAAAATATTCCACAACAATATGCTCAAAAAATATGCAGAACGCGAACATTTAACAGTACAGCAGGTCTCTGCCATAAAAGAGATCACCAAGCCTTTGACAGACCTCACACGGAAAGGACCAAACAACAGTCTCGCGTGGGGACCGGCTCAAGAGCAAGCATTCAGCATTTTCAAGAATAAGCTCGGCAATGCTCCCATTCTACAAGCACTCAATATGAGAAAGGAATTTGTCCTCCGCACCGATGCCTCAAGCACTAGTCTTGGTGCCGTACTGCTCCAGCTAGGAAAGGATCAGGTCTTACATCCTGTTGCCTACGCTAGCCGCAACCTGTTGCCTCGAGAAACAAGGTATTCCTCCATTGAACGGGAATGCTTGGCACTTGTATGGGCAGTACAAAAATTCCACTTGTACTTGTACGGCAAACAATTTGTCATACAATCCGATCATCAGCCTTTGCAATACTTGTAGTCTGCCAAATACCTTAACAACAGAGTTTTGCGATGGAGCTTACTCTTGCAAGAGTACTCCTTTGCCGTTGATTACATCAAAGGGTCGGATAACGTCGGAGCGGATTACCTGAGCCGTGTTTAAATCGCTGAACTAACAAGTGTATACTACCATAGAGTTGAAAAGTTTAAACTTTAGAGTGCTGAAGGACAAGAAGACGTTTGATTTTAAAACAATAGTTGTATACGTGTGTAGTGAACTCGTTTTGACAGTGGACCTTCGCACAACACGTTGACCTTTGTTTTCCGCCTTCTTCCCCATTAGAAAAGTTGTAAAACAACTTTCTTAAAACCGGGGGTTGTCATGATATGGACGGAAGCGCGCGAAAAAAAAAAAGACATTGCCGTGTTCGCCGTGCGGGGGCGATGACGAAGTGGTGTGATCGTGTGGCGCGTGGCGCGTGGTGCGTGCGAGGGTTCTGAGCTGCTCGGCGTTGAAGGCCAGCCGGTTCTCGCTGGACGCCCGGTCCAGAGAACCCAGATCGCCCACTGCGCCGTCCTTGGACGCAAAGGACCTGTGTTCCTGCTGGGCAACCGGTCCAGGGAGCCAGGCGAACGAGGCAACTCGTTCTCGGATGCCAGTGACCTGTGTTCCTGCTGGACAACCGGTCCAGGGAGCCAGGCGAGGTGGTCGCTTTCCCGGGCCACTGCCACGACCAGCCTGCTGCCGGAGGCGAGAGTAGTAGCGAGAGCTGTTGCACGGCTACCACGGCTGTGTCTGCTACCGTCGCTGCTGCCACTGCAGATTCCATGATGCCGTGGGTAGGCCCATGGTGACGTCGTCCAGCCGTCAGCCGACCCTTCGGAACCGACATCGGCCTCTACGCGTACGTACGTGTCCATCGTGATGTCTGTACGTTTTGTGGTGTTAATATATATTCTGTGTTTGTGTGCACTCGAGCGGTCGATTGCGTTCATTGGTGAGCGCAATCGGTATATGCGAACTGGTATATGCGAACAACATTGCAATGTGATATTTTACTGGCTACTTTTAAAGGCTGCTTGGATATTTAGCGTTTTCTGAGATCCTGTGGTCCGCTAACCTTTTTGGTCGATAGTGCATATTTGACCTTTTATGCTTGTCATTGAACAGAAATGCCTACGCAGTTGAGTTGTTGTGGGCAAAGGATACTTGCTGAAAAAACGTAGCGCACAGCATAGGCTTCTAGAAAAATTGCTTTTTTTTCAATACGTTGGAGAATGTCTGATAAGAATTCATGGCAATTAAGCAATCAGAAGGTAAAAAAAGATCTTTTTCCCCTAACGTAAATGATTAGAGTTAGCTTCGCGTTTTTGATTAGTAAAGCACTGCTTGTTCAGAATAAATCACTTAACGAATAATAACAACAGATGAAGCCTTCAGTAAATTGTTGCTTAACGAAACTAGATTCGAAACGTTGTGCTAATTGTTGTCCCGTGTTATCAACGCAGGTCGGAGGAGCCCATAGCCCGTGGTGTGGGTGTTGGCACGAGCGGGATTTGCGAGGTCATGCATACCAGCGCAGCGGCTTCTCCCGAGCACAGTACGTCTCGGCGTCTTGTGCTACAGGCCCTCAATCCACCCGCACGACACACTGCCGTATGCGCGGACGATGCTGAACTCCGTCAAGGCCGAGAGGAAGAGCGACAGGGACGGCGATCCGAATCCAAGCAGCTGCATTTGGAGGCTACACGAGAGGTAAGCCAAACTCCAATCAAGCAAAAAAGCGGAAGGAAGTCAGTAGCGGCCTCTTTTAAAAACATTTAAATTTCTCCGCCTTGTGTCGAACGAGAAACTGCCTATTGATGCCAGCTATCTCTGGGCGCTCCGAGCTCGTCAGGATGAGCAGCCTATACGTCGGTGAACGCGGCTACTTCTGTGGAGGGACTATATTCCAGGTTTCCGAAGTTCAGTGCCATGTGTACTTGTACAGGCCAGCTTTTAAATCGATATGTGTTCAGAGAAAACAAAGTATAGCGGATGCGCAATACCTATATCTTGGACCCTGCCATTTTTGTTGATAGGCTACGGTCCTATGAACGAATGTTAACAGCAAAAAAATTTTGAAACGATAATTTCGCTTATAAATAAAATATGGTAAGAAATTTTGAAAAATTTATTTTAGGGCAGATGTTTTTGCGAAATTTAGGCTGATTAGTAGCGAAGTCGTGTGTGCTTAACAGAAATACTAAGCCTAGCACCAGTTACGAGATATGCGACTTTAAAATGTGCTACGAAATACATTGACGTTTTAAACATTTTCCCAAAACTGTGACTTTAACAGTTTGAGGCGATCTTGCTCCTATTAAGTTATACGATGCCATCAGTAATCTAACAGCCTTATAACAGTTTTAAGAATTTCGTTTTTTTTTCTCTTGAACTAAAAAAAAGTACATCGAATAGATTGACTGGTTGTCTGATGAACGCGCATGATCCACATGCAGATGCATAGCACGAAATTGAAGTTAACCCATTGCTAAAGCTTCCTCTGTAGGCTCGATGATAACATTCGCTTTACGTTTACGTCATGGCGACGATAAGAAAATCATCGGTGTGCCATTTATCTGCTTTAGAGGAGTTTGTCGCGCTGGCTGATCGACGCTAACACGCGACCTTCAACAAAATTTCCTCTCAGTGTTGCGACCTTTCAACCTTTAAAGGACCACAGACACCAAGAAAACATTTGTGCCAAGCAGCGGCTGACATTGCAGGCTATAAATGCCAACAAGTATTTGTGCGTACGTCTGATATTCTAATGCCAAAGGACAACTGTTAAGAAAAAGAAGTAATTGACTAAATGCTTATGCTGTACGTTCCAAAATTACCATATAATTGTGAAACATGTCGGATAAGGGGACCCGCCACCGTGGCTCAGTTATCCTAGTTGCGCTGCTGAGGACGAGGTCGCGGGATCAAATTCCGGCCCTTTAAGAAGCCCAGGTGGTTAAACTTTATCCGCAGACCTCCGCTACGGCGTGCCTCATAATCAGAACTGGTTTTGGCACGCAAGACCCCAGAAAGAAGAAGAACGGGGTCTACAAAATATTTTTACCAGCGAAGGTTCTTTAACGTGCAACCAATGCGCTATGCATGAATATTTTTGCATTCCACCCCCACGGAATGCGGCTGCCACGGCCGGGTTCGAACCCCTGACCTGGTGCTTAGTGGCGCAATGCCATCCACTCAGCTACCGTGGCTGGTAAACTGTCCAGAAGCTACGCTACGCATTTGGCTGGCAGTAGCCGGTTACTTGGCTCAATGGTTTCTTCGCTTTGACCGCCTGTAAACATTAACGTGACTGTAGCTTAGCTTCCTAGTAACATGCATAAAAAATGGACAACTTGCCATTTGATACGCTTCTAACTTGGTATATTGTAGACTATGTAACTTTCACCGTCTAGCGAAAGGTACGAGCCGCGGCGGCCGCATTTCGATGGAGGCGAAATGCAAAAACGCCCGCTTGCTTGCGTTGTAGTGCACGTTAAAGAACCCCAGGTGGTCAAAATTAATCCGGAGCCCTCCACTGCGGCGTGCCTCATAATCAGAACTGGTTCTGGCACATACACCCCCAGAAAGAAGTAGAAGAAGAAGAAGGTGAAAGGTACAAGGCAATCTCATGTATGTCCGCTAAGCGACGCGAGCAACTTGTTTTATGTTGTAAACGCTTCGAAACTCGCCGAAACTATTACTCATCAAGATATGATATCACTTCCCCAAGATTAAAGCGATTATTCGATTTAGCAGCGGAATTATAGTCGCCAATATGTGTCTTAACCTCATGCGGTTGCGCATTAGCAGCCGATTCAGTGCTTCTGGAGGTATACGTCGCTCATGCTTCTACAACAATTCCCTGTACTTCGACGCAAATGCGGTAATTCTTTAACGTCAGGTGATTAAGGTAAACTTTCTTGCCTACAAGACACAAAGACAAATCATCGCTTTGATCAGCACTAGCGATGGTAGAATCGTGGATTATTTAAGGCACATTTTATCAATCGTATATTTCATACCCTTCGAAGTTTCCAGCTGCAGCGGCAAATCCGAACACTATGGTTCACCCCGTTATAGATGACGCGAAGGATATAAATTGCATGCGTATCAGACAGCGTCACGTAATTTGTTGTTTGTTGAATTTCGAGAAATCGTTTGTGTTGATCTTTTTATGTGATCACAGTTTTCAGCTCACGCAAAAACAACTGGCTTGGAACGACGCGTGTAAAATACAAAATAGCCTAGGTAAAGTCACCAAAGCTGTTAAAAATTATGCACGATTATATGAAACATATACTATACTTTGGTTTATCAGTCCACTTCCGCCGAAAGGATAAGTTTTTTGCGCTCGTTACCTTCTTAAAAAAAGTATATTGAGTCCTCAAAAATTCAATTAGGTTGTTGCCAGCGGCCTATGTCTTGCGTAAATATTTTTTTCCGGGCTTTATAGGTAGCGCGATATGCGAAAAGTGCCATGTGGTCGCACGCCTTGACGCCAGCGTCCCCAAATGTGATTTGAGCGTAATTGCCACCTGAAAGCAGAAAGCTCTTGGCATTGCCTTACAGGGACCATGGTAGCCTAAAGAAAAACTAGGTGCTTGCCGAGTCAGCCTGAACGCTCGGAGTTAGTTTCTTCGTACTGGTTTTGGTACCACTAGTGTCACGGTGCACACACGTCTAATGAGCGGAGCTTTTCCCATTTCGCTCGCTGTGACTAGGAGTAAAAGTGCGGACAAAATAATTATGCCGCATAAAGCGCGCCCATAATCACTGAGCGGGATGTTTGAAGAAACAGTAGCAGCTTTGCGATCACAAAATGTCTATATGTTGGAAAAATGATAAACCAGTTTTTAATCTATCCTCTCTAATTAGTCGGGTATTACTTACACAAACGTTCTCCTGACGGAAGAAGTGCAGTGATGACCAAACGCTGTAGGCCTCATAATCGGATATTGCATCTGTGCTTTTGTTTGCTTATATATAGACAGCTTGGCTAACGTTTCCTCTAACGTCCAATACATAGTTTGCATTGACATCAATATGGCCGCCATCTTGGGGTACTAGCTAGCAAGTCAAGAAGCTATTTAAACAAAGAATGTGACAGCACGACAGCACAAAAATTGCGTCTTCCGCCCAGA
This sequence comes from Dermacentor silvarum, assembly GCF_013339745.2. NCBI lineage: Eukaryota > Metazoa > Arthropoda > Arachnida > Ixodida > Ixodidae > Dermacentor > Dermacentor silvarum. The sequence continues at coordinate 244,149,948 of NC_051154.1, forward strand.
GACAAATCGACAAGAGTGATAATCCGGTGAAAGACGGTCCTCGTCGAAAAGCAAAACGATTTGCGGGTGATAATAAGATCCACTGACGTCATTGTAGCCTCCATGTTCGTGTACTGGCATTGTGAGATAACTGCGTCCGCGACGTCACGTGAAAACTATTTATATTATCCGAATGCTGTAAAGAGCGTGTGGGCTTTCTCACAGACCTGGAGTAGGGAGCATAATTGAACAGCTGGGTGAAGGGGACAACGATCGGAATTAGGGAATTAGAGAATTAGAGAATTAGGGATCGGAATTAGGACATGCAAGGTCGTCACTATTCCTGCTGTCAGAAGCTTTGTCTTAATTGCTGCAGCTGTGTGTGCGTATTTTTCGGTATATTCAGAATTGATCTCAAGGTGCATAAAGTATCTGGGAAGGAAAACGAATTCTAAACCCACAAGATATGCATACAACTCTGAAAATGCCGTACGGCGAGCAGTTTTCATGTGCTGCATGCAGATAAATGCATATAATACAGCATATACCCTCTGCCGTATTTTTGTTATTCGGCTTTCTTTTTTTGAATTATACCGACATCCATTTCCTTTGCGCCCCAGTCAGACACGATCTTTTCACTTTTGGCAGGTCACCTCCTTTCCGAGTCGCCAGCACTACGATGATGTGGCCTCCGTACGCTGGACAACATTCCCAGGATGCACCGGGCAGTTCGTGCATCATCCCGGATCTGTACGGCGTCTCGCAGGCAGCACCAGGTCACGGTAATCGCGGTACAGCAGCAGCAGGCGCACCCCAGGTTGTCGACCGCTCCTGTGAGTTGTGCTACTTCATGCGGGAATTTGGCCTCTGCATCATCACTGCCTGTGTGACCGGTGGCCTCTACGGAAAGTGTCATCGCTGGTACCGTGCTCGCACTGAAAATTCGGAGCCACAGTTCGAGCACGGATGCCGGAGGCTGACGCTACGTTCCAGGCCAGCGTAGCGAGCTCGTCGCCTGGGTGATTGCCTTGGACGATTAATCAGCGAAATGGCGGCCCCTTCTCTTCTTCTGGAAGCTCGTCGGATTCGTTGTAGAAGGGACCTAAGCCATGGCCACTACGACGAATTTCATTCGTATTTTTTGTATTCATGCAACGTATTTATGTTAATTCATGTTTATCTGCGTGTTGTGAATACACGTTTTCGTAGTTCACGAGTGTTTCTTTGCAAATTATGCCATCGCGTGCACACTCATTGAATGTAGGACGCAATGAAAAGAATCCCGTAGGCACTCTGAACGCCTAATAGGCAGCACGCACATCCCTTGGGTGATAGTAGGAGCCCATTTTTCCTACTTTAGTGACAACAGGCCCCCCACGCCTTCTATTCTGCAGCTAAATTCTCGTTGGGAGCATGTTTTTAGCTCGGGTTCTAAACAATCTTTACGTATGCGATTGCGGTTGTGATGCTGCCTCGTCACAGGAGCAATATATGCTCTGTGGTAGTCTGCAACAGCACACACAACATTATCTAAACATGTTTTATTGCTTCCCAAACGCGCACAGGCAAATGACACGTCGCTCTCCTACCCCGGTTGCTATCCAACAATGAGCTTGGCATGCTTTGGGAGGTGGTTATTTGTGGCACTATGCCGCACTGTGTGTTGAATGAATGGATTGTTGAATTCTGGGGTTTTACAAGCCAAAACCACTATTTTATTACCAGGCACGCCGTAGTGGAGGACTGGAATAATTTTGACCCCCAGGGGATCTTTAACGTGCCCCCAATGCACGGGACACTGGCTTTTCTGGCATTTTGCCCCCACCAATATGCGGCCGCCGCCGTCGGGATTTGATCCCGCGACCTCGTACTTGGCAGCTCAATGCCACAGCCGCTAAACTACCGCGGCGGGTGAAATTCATTGCCATGTATTCTTGTAGAGGTCAGCTTTTTAAAGGATTGGTGTTCAGAGAAAGGAAAGTATACCAGCTGCGGAAAACAATGTTTCTAGGCCCCTGCGGTTTTTGCGGATAGGCTACGGGACAATAAACAAATATTACCAGCAAAAAATATTCCAACGATAACTTCGCTAATAAGTAAAATATGGCAAGTAATTTTGAATTAATGATTTTAGGCATATGCTGTATTTGCAAAATTTAAGCTGATTAGTAGTGCAGTCATGTGAGCTTAACAGAAATACCACTTTCGAGATATGTGAGGTTAAATTGGGCTACAAAATTCATTGGTGTTCCAGTTATTTTTCAAAATGGGGGCCTCTAGCTGTTGAAGGCTATCTTGCTCCAATTTCTTCAGTAATACCAGGCCCTCAATAATCTAACAGCCTTGTTAAGCCAATCTAACAGCCAGTTTAAGGAAATCCGGTTTACTCCTAAACTAAACAAAAATTTATCGAACAGATTGAGTTGTTGTCTGATGAAAGCGCCTGGCCAACATGCAGATGCATAGCACAATTGAAGTTCAGCCACTGCAAAAGCTTCATTTATAGGGACGGTGACAACATTCCTTAAACCTTTACGTGACGCCGATGATAAGATGATGATCGATGTACCAGATACCTTTTCTAGACGAGTCTGCCACGCTGGTTGACGCCAACACGCGACCTTCAACAAAATTTCCTCTCAATGTGACGACCTTGAACCTTTCAAGCCCTAGAGACACCAACAAAATAGCTGTGCCAAGCAGCCGGATGGCGGTGCAGCCTATTAATGCCCACAACATTTATTTTTTTCGTGTACTTTTTAATGTTCAATGCTAAAGGGCAACTGTTAAGAAAAAACGGTAATTCAGTCAATTTTTATACTTTACGTGACAAAAGATTACGATATGATTATGGAACCCGTCGTGAAAGGGGACTCCAAAATATTTTTACCACCTGAGGTTCTTTACCGTGCATCCAATGCACTGTAAATTACCATTTTTGCATTCTACCACTTCGGAATGAGGCCGCCATGGCCGGGATGCAATGCCATCCACTCAGCTACCTTGGCATGTTGATGATGATGATGATGACCTTGTCATCTTTCTCGCATACCCACTCACGGGGATTGGCCAAGAGTCGGGCAGATTTTATTTATGTGCTAAGTGAATACCTTTTCAAATGTCTAATTTTGGTTAATATATTAAAGCGAATAAATTTTAAGAGGATTCAGTGGACAAAATATATAAAAAGTATACATACTAGTACAAGAGGCTATAAGCAGGCGCGTAGCCAGGGGGGGGGGGGGGGTGATGGGGCTTCAGCCTCCCCCCCCCCCCCCCAAAAAATGTTTTCGTGCTGTCATGCACCGCCGACCAAAACAATCACCGGCGCCGGGAATCATCGTGGATTTTGTCTACAATGTCTTTTTGACACTCGAAAAGACATTTCGGCGCGAAAATTGCGAACTCGGGCTGGATTTCATGGAAACGCCCATGCACCTGGAGTCGTATAACGTAAGGAGCCCCAGCCGAGCACAAACTTTCAAGGGATTTTCGATAGCGAGCGGGCGCGTCGCGGCATCTCGCAGCGGCACCGGAATCTACGGAGCGCATGGATTTTAATTCCGAAACTTTATGAGTATAAAGTTCTCATACACTTTTGACGCGAAAAGTGCACTGACATTTCCAAAGGCGTGCTTCTGATTTTTAATTCTGGAACTTTCTGGGTTTAATGTTTTTATAAACTTGGGCCAACATGCACGCACTCGAACGCGCGTGTCCAAGCCGTTCCAGAAATGGAAGCACGCGCTCGCAATCTTCCACGTACATACACGAAAATATGAAATATCACCGTGACTGTCAGCTGGCATCTGATAATTTTCTCCAAACATATTCAGGAAGCGCGCCCAATGTAATCAATAAGCTGCACCAGGGCAGGCAAAGTAAAATAAGAGAAAACAGAAGAAACTCAACGGCCTATTTAATTTGAGACAGTTCTTTTTTGCTGGCGGCAAGGTCTTGCTCTCCGTGGCGATAGGGACACTGGTCCTATGGATTTAAGCAAAGCCCCCGCTGAAGATACTGGTATTTCCAGAGCGCTTCTTCGCATGCGAGCTGATTGTGGAGATACACATCTGAAGAACCATTTTTAAAGTTGCCCCAGTAATGCCTCGTATTTAAACCAGACGTGCAAAACCAAATTATAGAAATTTGTGGTGAAATTATCAAAGAAAGCCTAGATGCAAAAGTGAACGATGCAGGCTGCTTCTCCGTACTTGCTGACGAAACGACGGATATTGCTGTAATCGAACAGCTTACTGTTTGTGCAAGGTACAGTGCTCACGGATTGAAACGAGACAATTTAGGCCTAACCAATGCGCACGCTTTTGTTTCCACCGTCGGTAGTTCCTGTGACAGCGGCGTAATCTCGACTCGTACGCTTAGATCAGAGTCCGCGTCACCTTTTGTGACCAGATTCGAAGCAACATGACATGGTACTCTCGAGTAATTGCATATAAGGAGTGATCTACCAAAAATTTCTCTGTCCCGTTTCAATCCGTGAGTACTGTACGTAAACAAGGATGGCAACGATATCGAAGGAAGGAAGGAAAGAAGGAAGGAAAATAAGAGGTGAAAGGCAGAGAGGTTGACCAGGTTAAGTGTCCGATTGGCTACTCTGCACAGGGGGATGGGGTAAGGGCAGAAAAGATTAGAAAACAAAAGAAGATTAAAAAGAAAACTAAAAGAAACGTATCAGTCCGCACATTCTATAGTTTTTCACTAAGTCCTGTTTCTTTTAAAAAGCGAGCGCTTTTAAAGCAGTTCGTTCCGACGCCGGCTGGGACCAGGGACCAGGAATTGTGGCTTCCGTAAGAGGACGGCTGGCTACCTTGTCGAGCGTGGTGCTGAGAAAACGATATCGAAGTGTTTTTAGGCTTTAGCACAGAAATAGATGCCCTCTCTCATTGAGACTGCAGGTTATATGTATACATGTGTACAAGCTAGAGCACTACACGGGCTCGGGCTTACCCGAAAGCCCGGGCCCGGCCCGGCCCGTGTGCCGGGCCGGGCCGGATAGAGCAGTTTTTTCACGGGCTCGGGCCGTGCTCGGGCACGGCGTGTGCTTTTTGACCGGGGCCCGGGCCGGGCTCGGGCTTTCTGGTGGTGTGCATGTAACGTGCAGCGAGTTATTCTCGGGCGTCTCAACTCTGAAAAACATGTATTTTTCGGTTTCGGGCCGGGTTCGGGTCGGTTTCGAGCCGGGCTCGGGCCGGGCCTCGGGCCTAAGGTAAAGGGGTGGCGGGCCGGGCCGGGTGGGTAACCTAGATTATTTCCGGGCCCAGGCCGGGCCCGGGTCTCGCCATAAAAGTTTTATTGGGGCTCGGGTGGGCAGCCCAACGTAAAAACAGGCCCGGGCCGGGTCCGGGCTGAAAAAATCGGCCCGTGCAGTGCTCTAGTACAAACTGCTGCATATTCTAGTCGCCCTTCCAGTGCCACTGCCAGCGCAGAGAGATTTTCAAACATGAGATTACTAAAAAAACCACTTGCGCTTTACAATGAGGAACGCATGGTTATGCTGGCGCTTCTATACGCCCACAGACACGTCGCCATCAACGTGTCCGAAGTTACTGAACGCTTCGCTAAACCTCCTCGCCGAGTGAAGTTTATCGTTTAGATAGCGAAGCAGCAAAAATCAATGCCTGTAAAAATATCTGTTCCTTCACGTTCCTGTTTAAGCTCGAAATTATGAAAACGTGTTACTGTTCATTAGCTTTTAAAACTACAGAAATTTTCACCGTTTATTGTAACAGTTAGCATGATGATCAAAATTATCCTGGGAATACAAAAATTACGGGGACATCAATAACCAATTTTGACAAACCTTGCTCATTGAAAGCCCGGCACACGCGGCGTTTCCCAAAAACGCACTCGGATGTTAGGTAAATCAACTTGCCGCATCATCTGTGGCTTTCGTTTGTCCTTTTCTTTCCTTTTTAGCTACATGTATTTACTTCTTTTTTGAAACGAAGCAATAGCCTTCTTTGACATTGGGTGCAGAATGTTTGTTGCTGCTGTGCAGGCAGGTAAAATACGCATTTTCGCATTGATTTCTGCATTCTTTTTCTCTTATTCTAGCCACATGGTGCTGTCGCGATCGCAGCATGGCCCAAATGTATATCACAATTTCTGAGATCGTAATTTTGTTCTTGTCTGGATCGTCTGTCTTTATACTCGTATGCGTGAAGTTTACTATCTGTGATTGCGCAACATGTTTATTTGTCTTGTTTGACGCATTAAATACAATGACGTTTCCTTAGATACGTAGATTTATTGCAGACTTATACGTATATTTAAATATCTTGTTGCGAGGTTTTGTGTATACAAGCAGTGAACTTGGTATCACGCGACACTTTCTTGCCGTTTATCTGATCATTTGTATATTCAATTCTATCTTCGCATTTCTAATGTATATTTTGAGGAACTTCTGCTTTTTATATGTACTCGTTGTTTCAACTATAATTTCGGTGCAATTACAATATACGACCGTTAACATCTGCTCCTGCGCAATCCATTGCAACGAAGGACAGCGTCATTGAGGTTTTTCCCTGGCCGTTGCATCAGTACAAAAATTTAAACAAGATTGTTAAATGACAAAGATTCATCAAAATATTTGTCAACTTGTTCATTTTATGGCCTTTACGGTTTTCATACCAGCTGCATGCACTGCTTTGCTGGTTTCGAACTGATATAGTTCTAAAGTTCGCGTGATATTTTCTTTACTTATTAGATGGACCAAAAAAAAAAAAACGCGGAAGCATTGATATCAGATATTACTGCCACAATTTTTGGGACATACGAAGCAATTTTTTTTATGAAACAAACACATGATTTACTTGTCTTGACTGTGCGTAGCGTTAAATAATTTGTTTTCAGCACCTAATATACAGTGGCATTGGCAATGGCAATGCAGTTATTATTCATGTATTTGATGCCTCGACAACTTTTATAAGGAGGAGGCCGCGTTGCAACTTGAGCCCCCCCCCCCCCCCGAAAAAATTTCTGGCTACGCCACTGGCTATAAGGTAATGATAAATGGAATATTATGATTAAGAATGAAATTGGTTTGATTCAAGAATGAATTTCTCTATGACGATGCATACATTCCTGTGTGAGTGTCCAAGCACAGAAGCTCCGAATAACAGCAGTTCCGGAGTGTTCAATGGAAGGCCGAGCTGTCGCGTTGCAATTTGCAGTGTTTTTTTTTTTTCTTAGGGAGGAGAAACGCCGGCAGTCCAGTAAGTAATGGTCGATCGTTTCTAATGCGTTACAGAAATGGCACAAAGGGGAAATCACCGGACCAGATCGGTTTATGTAGAAATTTAGGCGGGGGACTCGACATCGCAGTCTTGTTAATGCCACTTGTGTCTGTCTGTATTTGCAAAAGTTCCTGCTCCAAGGGAGTTGTAAGTGGTGCATGTCGGTGGATGATGCTAGGTAGTCTGGTTTTCTCACCGAACTGTCCCACCTGCAAGGAACACGAAACAATAAATAATTTTCTCTTTGACTCTGATATATATTCTGATTTGCGAAGAAAAATGTTTTTCAGATTATATTTAAATGTTCAAAATTCACGGCAGAGCGACAAGGTTGGTGATGCCGTCCAGGATTTTATTACAGGGTCAGAAACATTTCGACTATCACATCAGAACTTAAGGTTTCGTTATCTTTCTACAAGATTGATTTCGATAAGTTGTATTTTTGTTTTCAGTTTTCACTCGTCCCACCGGCGCATCCACTGTTTTTGGTGGCAACGTCGGGAGCTATGACTAGGCGAAATCGGCGGTTGCAATAGTAGTGTGGTTTCGCCTCTGCCATTCCCTCCTCTGAGTGCGAGTCACACGTTCGGCTAGCCTGCTCGTCTTCGGCCTCTCAGTTCGAGGAATGGCGGATCCGGCTGCCCGACTCTGATTCGAGGATGGAGACGACCACTCGAGGACACATACTCTTAGATCTGATAGTAGAAAATTAAGGCAAGGAACGCGTCCTCACGGCCACTCTATAGCCAGATCTAATGCAATATGACGTCATACGCATAAGTAAGTTTATTCCGCTGTTTAACAGCGAAGCTGCCAGCCTCCAGTTGTTAGGGATTTTTCGTGTCTGCGTGCGCGGTGCTCGCCACAAATGTGGTCGGATCCCGGTGACCGTGCAAGAAAGCGGTAAGCGCACATTCTGCTGCTTCTCCAAGAGGCATCTCATGACGTCATCAGGTGACATCGTCCTTTGACCAAGACGTCATCGCGTGACGTCACGTTTGACCTGATGACGCCATCAGTTTACGCCATCAGGCGATATCGTCACGTGACGATGCTGTTATTCTCGAATATTCGAAATACATTCAAACGAGAATAAAATAATAAACAAGATCATGTGTTCGAAATAAAAGAAGCGCAAGGTATTTACTTATGCTTGAACTGAGAACGCTAATTTATTATCAAAAACAGCGTAGGAACGCGTTCTTCGGCGAAGAGTTTCATTTCATTTCATTTCATTTTATTACCTTAAAAGCCCCATAGGGGCATTACATAAGGGGTGGGCGTACATGTATTTATTATACATCAGTTTAAGGACAACAGAGCACAAGTTTTAAATACAACACACGTGAAAATTAGGTACATAATTCCATCTAGAACACAGATAGATAGCATATATCCCGTACATTTTTCTGTTTTTATTCTGAAAAATGGTCTGTTAGTTTTTGCATGAATGTAGGTGCACAAGTTATGGCGGCAATCTGGTGGGGCAGGTTGTTCCAATCTGTTGCTGCGCGAAAAAAGAATGAGCCTGAAAAAGTGGTAGTGTGAGTGCGAGGGCGGCCAACTTGGTACGCGTGCCGAGTGCGATGTGATATACGGGCAGCGGGAATAATGTATGGCGGTTGATTAAGTGAAGTATGATAAAACCTATGAAAAAGAGAGAGATGCGACGACGATTAGCGAGTGTGACCAAACCGGATTCTTTTTTCAATGACGACACGCTGACATCGTAGGAATACGTTGAATGGATGGCACGGTTTTGGACCGATTCAAGTGCGTTGATTAGATATGCTTGATGAGGGCTCCATACGGCACATGCATATTCGAGTTTAGGTCCTGATTAAATTTTTATAGGCTAGCAATTTCACATGTTTGGGCGCTTCCCCTTTAGGTTTCGTTTTAAAAAACCAAGAGATTTATTAGAAGATGATATGACGTTAGTAATATGAGCTCTCCAAATCAAGTCATTAGGTATTTGTAAGACTGCGCAGTTTCTACGTCTATGTTATTTATTGTGTATGAGTAAGCTAGTGGGTTACGTCGGCGGGAGAATACCACTACTTTACTATTATTTGGGTTAAGTGTCATTAACCAGCAATCACACCATTGTTGCAAGCGGTTAATGTCCTCCTGAAGGGAGATTTGATCAGACATGTTAGTAATTGTTTGGTAAACGACGCAGTCATCTGCAAACATGCGAATATTACAGGATACATGCAAAGGTAAGTCGTTAATATATATTAAGAAGAGGAGAGGCCCGAGGACAGATCCTTGTGGAACCCCCGAAGTTACCGGTAGGGAAACAGATGGGCTGTTGTTAATAAGGACAAACTGTGAGCGGTTACTAAGGATGGCTTCAATCCATCGCAATATATCGGGGTGCACGTTCGCCAGAGATAGTTTTAGTAATAGTCGTTGATGTGGTACCTTATCGAATGCTTTCGCGAAGTCTAGAAACACTGCATCTGTCTGCTGGTTAGTATCTAGATTAGTGTGAAGATCATGAAGGAAAACTGGCAATTGCGTTTCGCAGGAAAATCCCTTGCGAAATCCGTGCTGTGAAAAATGAAAAAAAGTTTCCTGCGTCTAAAAATGTCATATTTCTGTGTAAATGACATGTTCCATGATTTTGCAAGGTATGCTTGTTAGTGAGATGGGGCGATAGTTAAGTGGAGAGTTCTTGTCACCGGATTTGTAGATGGGAACAACCCTCCCCAACTTCCAGTCATATGGTATGATGCCTGTTGAGAGTGACTGCGAGAACAGCAAGCACAAATAAGCAGCACTGATGTCTTTAGTATTTTTTAACACTTTTGAGTTTATGTTATCTACTCCTGCTGAGGATGTTAGTTTAAGATTGTCAATTAGAGACAGAATACCATCGGCAAAGAAGGTTACTGACATCACATTAGTTGAGTCGTTAACTGTAGAGGGAAATTACAAGCTAGGTTCATGGGAGAAGACTGACACAAAAGCTGTATTAAAAAGATTAGCACATTCATCATCGTCGACCGTTTCACCGTTCTCGTTGACTAACGCACTACTGCTTATTCCCCGAGGATTGATCACCTGCCAGAACTTTCTTGGATTAGTACCCAGCATGTTTGGTAGATCTTCTTGAAAGAATGACCGTTTTGCCTCCATAGCTAATAGCTGATAAATATGCGCGTTCCGCTGCGTAGTATTTATTCCAGGTGCATGTGCTTGTCCTGCCGTTTGCTGCACGGTACAAACGTTTTTTTTTATTTTCAAGTCTCTTCAAAGAATTGGTGAACCATGGCTTCTGAAGTTGCGTTCGAAACGTTATCTTTGGAATGAACCTGTCAGCTAGATCATTTATTTTTTCTTTGAACCTTTGCCAGTTAGTATGGATATCGTGTTTGTTAAAGCATGCCTCGAATGAAATAAAGAAGTCGTACAGATTATCGCGTATAGCCTCGTAGTTGCCTTTGTTAAAAAGATGTATTGTCTTTTTAAGTTTCTGGCGTGGAATTGGCGCAAAGAGAAAGGAAGCATAAATAACCTTAGGGTCGCTTATTTCATTCAGATAGGTAATTGACGATAAACTGTCTGGCCGAGTTGTTAGTATTCGGTCTAATACGTTAGCTGTGTCTTATGTGACTCGCGTTGGTTCAGATACAAGTTGAGCAAGGTTAAAATTAAAACAAACATCAAGGAAATTTCCTGCTTCTGTCTGATTTACTAAAGACGGAGCTATATTGTGCCAATCGATATCTGGAAAGTTAGTCTCCGAAGAGGAGGAGGTCGGCTTTAGGGTACTGAAAGGTTAGTTGGCAGAGTACATTGCTAAGTTGACAGGCAAAATCTCGGCTACTGCGAGGGGATCTATAGCAAACGCCCAAAAGAACTGATTGTGGAGCGGCGTTACAATGAATGAAAAGGATTTCTAAGTCGGATGTGACGCTAACAACAGAACACGATAATTGTTGGCTGACAGCTATAAGGACGCCTCCTCCTCGTGTTGTCGTGCGATCCTTCCGAAACACGTTAAAATTCGGTAAATCAGCCAGCACTTCCGAGTTTGGAATATGGTTTCGTTGCCACAGCGAAGATAAGAAATGAGCCATAAACACTACATAATTTTATAATGAACGAATATTCACCGTGGCAACAAATTAAGGAATTAATATATTCTAGTATGTTTTTGAGCCACGTCTCCTTATAAGGTCTCCCTCGACTATTACCCAGTTTGAAGAAGATCATTCGCTAATTTACGGCACAATATAACAGTGCTCCGCTTCAATATTTTGCCCAGAAACCTCCCTTACGCACAGCAGTACACACCTCTATAGAAGGCCAACCCCACAGAACGGGCGAAAATGGGAAGAAATACTGAAAAATGTTTCTTTAGTCACCGAATTTCTTGTAGACAGCATAGGCTTCATTTCTGTAATATGCTTGGTAAACCATGTAACTGAAAGTGTTATTAGTCGATTTCAGTGAAATAAAAGTACATCAGGTATTGCGAATCAGCCACACAAGCCCGGAGTGCAACCTGCCACCTAGAGCGATCGGTGCCATGGCGGTGAGATGATGAGGACGTTTCTTATCTTTGACAGCCAGTTCGAAGAAATGAATCTATCTGAAGGTAAAGTTATTTGGGTTACATTTGTGTTATCAGTTTCATGACCAATTCAAGCAGTTTCTTATTCTTGTTGACCTTAGTGTGCGTGTGGCACATTCTCAAAATCATGATGCAGATTTAGTACGTCGCTGTGATCAAAACAATGCGCTGCCACCTGATGAAGAAAATAACGAACATGAACAGCCAGTCACGGAGCCGTACTGTCGGTAACGAAATCTGGCGCGGTGGTCGTGATGTCTCAGGCGCTTTTTTTGTTTTCCCGTCAGTTTGACTTTCAGAAAGAGACAATGCTTTAAATGCAGTTTCATTAAATTTGTTGTTGTCTCGTCGATTTAAAAAAATGGCAGTTTCGCCCGAAGGGGGAGGCATCGATTGCGATAGCATATTAGTAGACAACTATAAGAAGCAAGGATAGTAATTTATGTCGGCCGTATGAACTAGTAAACATTCGCTTACAAACTAAATTAACAAGCATGGTGTCATGCGCGTACAAGGAAACATGAACACATCTCACTCGATGACAGCGGAAACTCGCTGTCAAAACGCTGGAGTGAGGAAGCGAGGCAGCTGCAGCGAGAGAATAGACCTTCGTGCTGCCTCTCGCTTTAGCGCAAACTAAGCGACGAAAGCACAGCGTACATGAAGCTATGAGCCCTCTGCGCACTGAGACTTTGTACTCAGCGCAGATCGCATTCAAACAGCGCGTGGGCAGGCGCGGGCCGTACGAAGCAGCCGGTCAAGTAGAACGCCCCCTCTCTCCCCTCCCCCCGGTTCTTCGTGCGCGACTGTAGACGGCGCTCTTCCTCCCCGCTTTCCGGTATTGTGCGCGCGAGATTGAGCCGCCATCGTCGACTCACCTTCGCATGCTTTCACTCGCACATACAGCATACGGTGCGCCGCGACAATCTTATCATCCTTGTTCTTCATACGAAACATCACGAGGAAGAAATGCGCTTGGAGTGTCCAAATAATTGCAGTCGCAATATTGTGGGTTTAAATATAGGCTCTAGGGCTCCGTGTTTTCGGATAAATCCGAAAAAATCCGATAAACACTTGCCGGTAAAATTTTTGACAATTCGGATTTATCCGGTAAACTCTGACTTTAACGGTCAATACGACCCTGTTCCGTTCTTTATCGAAAGGGAATGTTCTAAGCAGTGACTGATACATCGACGGGTTTGGCCGATATTAACTTTATCTCACGTCGACAGTATCTCGTAGACCACACCCATCGCACATTTAACAAATGGCTTGTCGCGCACGCAGCGAGAGACGTATGACCGCTCAACGACTGTCGCAGACCTTCATGGAGCTGTCACTGAAAAGTGGAGGCAGACAGTTGAGAGGAACCTTTTCGATACACTCCAGTACACCAGCGAATCGTTTTGGTAGTGTTCCAATTGTGAATCTAAATGTGAAGCATGAGTTACCCAGCGCGTTCGAAACCTATGCGCCGATTTTTAAGTTAGTGTTTCGTGAAACTGACGACATGAGCCAACTCATGAGTGATTTTGCGAACTATCAGAGATAATTAATCACTAACATTGTTGAACCCCTTCACTTTGGAGACTTTACACTGTCCAGTGGGCGGTGCTTTCTCTGTGCGCGCTGAGTCTTCTAGCGCAAACGTTGAAAGGGCATTTTCAAAGCTGATAATCACCAATCGAAAGAGCGTGCTTCCATCAGTGACAGCAACCTCGTAAAGTATGATTGCGTCCATTACAGCAAGCTTTGAGCTCGTAATACGCACAAACATAGGTGTCTCGAATCCAAGTATTTGTGCTTGTGTGTATATGTGTTTCTGCGTCCAAACCTTCCAGACAAACAAAATACGCTTCGTGGGTTCTGATGTTTTCGTGTTCAGATATCATTTCATCTATGATTTAGAGTATTGAGAATAATGCAAAAATTAACTCCGAATTTCGGGGAATTGGGGATTTACGAGAAATAAACTCCGAATTTCCGCCAGGAAATGAACTCCGAAAAACACCCTCCGAATTTCAAGAAAAAGAAACTCCGAAAACACGGAGCCCTAAATATAGCCTATATGCAATTTGTCTCCGAGAGTAGGTGTACGCAAGGAAATGCACACATACACAAGCACATCCTCGTGCACACACACGCAATACGCACGCGCATATACGCATGTGAGCACATGCCTCTCTCTCTCTCTCTCACACAAACTCACAATACGCACGCACAGATATGCATGCGCACACACTTATGTACACAAACACACACACACTTTTTCTTTTTCACAGACGCCTGCACACAGACACAATACCCACGCAGAGACACGAATGCGCACGCACGCACGCACCCCCCCCCCCACACACACACACTATCTCTCATATACGCGAGCGCAAAAACAAACATCTACACACTCTCTCACGCGCGCGCAAAGCACACAATACGCACACACAGATACGCATGCGCACACATACACACTCTCTTTCTCTCCTACACGCGCGCACACACACAGGCACAATACAGACGCACAGATACGCATGCGAACACAGAGACATACAGACACACTCTCTCTCAACCGCATAGGCACGCGCGCACACGCAATACGCACGCACAGATTAGCATGCACACACACATGCATACACACAGGCTCTGTCTCTCACCCGCCGGGGTGGCTCAGTCAGCTAAGGCGTTGTGCTGCTGAGCACGAGGTCGCGGGATCAAATCCCGGCCCCGGCGGCCGCATTGCGATGGAGTCGAAATGCAAAAGCACAATACGCACGCACAATACGCACGCACGGATACGCATGCCCACACACACACACACACTTTCTCTCGCGCGTACACACATGCACACAATATGCCCGCACAGATATGCATACGCACGCACACACACAAACACACACACGCACGCACACCCTTTATCTCATACACACACTCTCTCTAACACACGCGCCCACACACACAATACGCAACACACCGATATGCATGCGCGCATACACACGCGCATACGCACACGAACACAATATGCACGCGGGCGCTCACACACACACGCTCTCTCTCGCATACGCGAGCGCACACACAAACATATACATTCTCTTTCACACGCGCGCAAAACAAACATTACGCGCGCACAGATGCGCATACATACACTCTTTCTGTCATACAGGCGCGCGCACACACACAGGCACAATACAAACGCACAGATACCAATGCGAACTCAGAGACATACAGACACACTCTCTCTCAACCGCCGAGGCGCGTGCGCACACACACTACGCACGCACAGATACGCATGCTCATACACTCACATACACACACGCACTCTCTCTCTTGCACGTACACACACACTCTCACGCACTCTTTCTCTCACACAAGCGCACACACACAGAATACGCACCCAAAGATATACATGCGCACACACACACGGGCCTACACACACGCACACAATATGTCCGCACAGATATGCATGCGCGCAAACACACACACTTTCTCTGTCACACACACTCGCGCACACACACATACGCACACACGCATACACACCCTCTCTATTAGACGCGCACACACGCACACGCAATACGCACGCACAGATAAGCATGCGCACACATACACACAACACACTCTTTCATACACGCGCGCACACACACAGGCACCATACAGACGCGCAGATACGAATGCGAACCCACAGACATACAGACACTCTCTCTCAACCACACGGGAACACGCACACACACAATACGCACCCACAGATATGCATGCGAGCACACACACACAATGCGCACGCACATGCATATACACATGCACACACATACACACTCTCTCTCTCTCACATGCGCGCACACAAACAATACGCACGCGCAGATATTCACGCACACACGCAATGCGCACGCACAGATACGCATGCGCACACAAACACAAGCAAACATACGCACACACACTCTCTCACTCACACGTGCATACACATGCAAACACAATACGCACCCACAGGTATGCATGCGCACAGAAACACGTGCATTTTTAAATACGAACACTGGTTCCCGCACGTACACATTGACGCGCGGCCACGCATGCACCGCAAGCACGCAAGCGCACCTACAGCTGGCGCACGCACACATACACTAACACGCATGTACACACACACGCACTCGCAAATGGGCGCATGTGCACATGGCACGAATGCTCACACACGCATACACGCACGCGCACACATGCGCACAGGCTTTCTCACGCGCACTCAAGACCTGCACACGCATTATCACTCTCTCCCTCCCAGCTGCCTCTCAAAAACCTGCGTATGCAAACAGACTAAATAACGCTCCCTCTGCCATTACCGTTCGATCGCCAGCTAAAATATGTCGCTTTAGGTTTTAAATTTCGCCCCTTTTCAATTAAATCTTCCCTCTGCTGGGTGATTGCCGAATGATTTGCTCCTGTCGTGTGACTTCACCACTCAACCCTGACAATTATACTGCTACACAGCACCAATGTTACGACTAAGTACCGCACGTGAATATGTTGTTACAAGGGAGAACGCTCTCGGTGCTATAACCTGAAAGTTGTTGATATTTGGCCGATATTTCGAAATATAATGTACTAAAAATTGTGCCCATTCACTCTGGCTTGTGCATTGCCGTATAGTTCCGGAAAATGGCGAAGGAGCACTGTTCAGCATTCCTTGGCATGTATAAATATATATACACATTTTCTTTCTTCTTCTCTGTTTTGCTATAATGGCTGTTTACTGAATCGTCTTGGAATTACTCGCTTTAATTTATTCATCAACATTATGAATTTCTAAATTATTCAGTTAGCACATTCGTAAAATCTGCCCAACTGTTGGGAAATCCCTGTCAGCGGGTATATGCCAATGACATTAAGGTCACCATCATCATCATCACGATCAAACAAAGTTTCCGTTTAAAAAAGAAAAACAACAGCAATGGGGCCACGTATTCGCGATATCCCTCACAGGTTGCCCTTGTGCACGCACAATTAGCACCTTTAAATGTTCGCATTAGGGAAATAATTTCGTTTGATAGGTCCACGTTGTCGCTCAAAATTGAATTGGCAGACATTTTTCCCAATAATGCAAAATTGCTGCGCCCAACATATTTGAAGGCTCTTTTGCGAGACTATTTGGCCTATTTCCCTATAAATGTAATAGTGACTGATGCTTCCTCGTGTGAAGAGATGGCAGGCGTGGGAATCTACTCACCATCTCCCGAAGGATATTTTTCACTTCGCCTCCTAGATTACACATCCGTTTTTCAGGCCGAACATCTGGCAATATTATTGCTTAACGAAAGTTGCCCCTTCATGCTACAAAAGTTATTATCGTCACCTATTCTCTTTCTGTATGCAGCGCGCTAGAAGCGTCAACAAATTCGACAGCTTTGAACACGGTTTATATATTTGCTCCGCCTCACTTAAGTTTAGTTCATTTAGTATGGTTTCCAGGCCATCGAAACATTTAATTTAAAGAAATAGCGGATTCTTGACAACGAGCTTCTTTGAAAGGTCCGCTGATATCTGTACTAACGGCAACTACGCATATCACTGCAACCAGATATTGACAGTTTTGTTTAACCGAAGAGAAAGAAAGCCTTTCATTATGAAAAACCTACAGACTTTATACATCTAAATTATTCCTGGAACCGACAATGGTGTCCTAACCGGAAACTCGAAGTATAATTTACAAGGTCGCATTGCCGTTTTCAAGAAAATATTTTTACTTCCACATATGTGGTCTGGTGGTATCCCCTTTATGCTACCTTTGCAATGAGCCGGAATCCATCGATCACTCTTTATTATCGTGTCGGCGGATTTCTAGTCATCTAAAACGATGCTCAGAAATTGCACTTGGAAATCTAAGACAGCCTTAATTCTTGCCGTTCTCTTATTCTCTCTCTTGTAGCAACGCTACTGGTATACAACCGCAGGAACGTATGTCGAGTCATTTTTAATTTCCTCTGTGACACAAAAAGATTGTCTTATTATACTTCCCCACTTCCACGATTGATTTATTTCTCCTTCAGTAAATTTTAAATTTAGAAAATTGAAAATGTAATACCACACATTCGCAGTTGTAATATTATTGTTGAAAATTTACCTGACACGTTTTTACGTCTATCCGTTACTGTATTTATTTTATTATTAGGTTCATATTACTATTCCTATCTAGGCAAAACTGACTACGTTAGTATAGATAACTTTATTTCTTTTATTATCAGCTTATCACTCATCTTCAATTATTCATTTATTTAATTTTTATTACTGATATATTAAACAACTAATTTATTTTAATACTTCATTATTAACCAACCAGTTCGTGTCCTATCTTCCACAGAGGGTTTGTGCCATTGATTGATTCTTCATCATCATCATCGTCTTCGCGAGCTCGCGCAACAGCCCCATGTGGCATAACCACGCTCGCGCATTCGAACGGGCAGCTGTTCGTGGCACATCGCAGCATCACAGAAAGGAACGGCCTTGGTGTAGTTCTAGCTATGGGCGTCGATGCACCCAGCGTCATGCGAGTCTACCGTCTCTTCCCTGACGGTGCATCCACCTTCTCAGAAGCATCGCCATCCCACAAGACGACATTGGCGATTCGACTCGACTCATATCCAGAAGGGGGCAAAGATGGCGTGCTCTACGTTTCCAGCTACGTGGCCTTCAACGACGTCCTGACGGAGGACCTGCATCTGGTGATCAAGGCGTGGAAGGAGGTCGAGGAAATTTCGTGGGACAGCTGCTTAGGAGATCGGAGGATACCGTTCCTGAAGACCCAGTGCGACCTGCTCGTTGAGATTGGAATCGGGGACATCCTGTCTCTAGGCAACACCATGCACTCGGCATGCACAGCAGAAGGATTCCGGCACCAGGCTCTGCTCGTATCCGGGAGCCCTAGACTACTACTACTATACAGGTATAGATAAATTTGTTCTTTTGTTTGGCATCTCAAGGACATTGCGAACACAATAAGTGGAAAGTTTGAAATAATAGTTGGTAATACTATGATAAAAGTCACTTTTCTGGTATGTTTTGTCTCGTAAATAGTGCTTTTTCTTTCTTTTTTTCTCTTAGAGACCTGCGAGGAAGCTATGGCTGTAGGTGTAGCAGCTACATACGATAGGGAGCGCAATAACTGCGTTTGTGTAGTATTTTAATTTATCGCCTTGCTTGTACACAACGCAATGCTTTAAACAGGTTAATTTTGTTTGTTTGGAATAAGCACACAGTTCCTGCGGCACGATGATCATTTCGAGATAAAGTTTTAAAAGAAAGCCTCGATAACCGTGCACATTGCACAGTTGAGTTGATATTCCAGCACAGCTCCATTTTCAGACGCTGACTTGGTTGTTAAACGAATTGGCTTAAATGCGCCTGTTAAACCGCAATACACCAAACTAAGGACCTGGTCTGTAGCTTTGCGCAGTGCATAAGTTTTCTCTACAGATCCAAATATGATTATGCATCTTGCAGCCGCGATTAAGATCTGCAGCTTGCGTTTCTATTGTTTCTTTTATGCTCAAACCCGCCGCCGTGGCTCAGTCAGCTAAAGCGTTGCGCTGCTGAGCACGAGATCGCGGGATCGAATCCCGGCCGCGGCGGCCGCATTTTTATGGAGGCGAAATGCAAAAACGCCAGTGTGCTTGCGTTTAAGTGCAGGTTAAGGAACCCCAGGTGGTCAAAATTAATCCGGAGCCCTGCACTATGGCGTGCCTCATAATCAGAACCGCTTTTGGCGCGTAAAAACCGATGAAGGAGAAGAAAGAATTTGTGCCCAAATCATTGCCACTTCTGTAATTTCAACGTATTGTATCATCGCAGTGCATTTATGCGCCTGCACGGTGCAGTGAAGTACAGACAACTTGCCGTGGTTATTGTTAGATGTATCTATAGGCGGGCGTCTTTATACATCTAGGTGGGCGATGTCCTTCGGCCGCAATAATTTCGGTGATGATAATTAAAAATCCCATAAAAATGCTTCAGAGTAATATTAGGTAATATTACAATTATTAATGTTAACGACCACATCATCTTGGATAACTTGTGATGAAATTTCATGTCAGACCGAAGGTGCCATGAATACATCATGTAAATCCACACGCTAGCTCGAGCTGCAGAAACGCAAGGTCTCGAAGGTACTATCGATCAAAAAAGTTTATGGACCAAGGGATCTGACAAAAAGCTGAATATCTCCGCAGCCTCAAAACGCAGCCTGGTATTCCCATTTCCAGCCTCTACAGGTATATGCTAACAACATTGTAATGTGCTATTTTACTGGCTACTTTTAAAGGCTGCTCGGATATTTAGCGTTTTCTGAGATCCTGTGGTCCGCAAAGCTTCTTGTCGATAGTACATATTTGACCTTTTATGCTTGTCATTGAACGGAAATGCCTACGCAGTTGAAGTTGTTGTGGGCAAAGGATACTTGCTGAAGAAACGTAGTGCAGAGCATAGGCTTCTAGAAAATTGTTTTTTTTTTCAATCCGTTGGAGAATGCCTGATAAGAATTCATGGCAATTAAGCAATCAGAAGTACAAAAAGATCTTTTTCCCCTAATGTAAATGATTAGAGTTAGCTTCGTGTTTTTGATTAGTAAAGCTCTGTTTGCTTAGAATAAATCACTTAACGAATAATACAACAGATGAAGCCTTCAGTAAATTGTTGCTTAACGAAACTAGATTCGAAACGTGGTGCTAATTGTTGACCCCTGTTATCAACGCAGGTCGGAGGAGCCCATGATCCGCGGGGTGGATGCGGGGACGAGCGGGATTTGCGAGGTCATGCATACCAGCGCAGCGGCTTCTCCCGAGCACAGTACGCCTCGGCGTCTTGTGCTACAGGCCCTCAATCCACCCGCGAGACACACTGCCGTATGCGCGGACGATGCTGAACTCCGTCAAGGCCGAGAGGAACAGCGACAGGGACAGCGATCCAACTCCAAGCAGCTGCATTTGGAGGCTACACGAGAGGTAAGCCAAACTCCAATCAAGCAAAAGAAGTGGAAGGAAGTCAGTAGCGGCCTCTTTTAAAAACATTTAAATTTCTCCGCCTTCTGTCGAACGAGAAACTGTGTATTGAGGCCAGCTATCTCTGGGCGCTCCGAGCTCGTCAGGATGAGCAGCCTATACGTCGGTGAACGCGGCTACTTCTGTGGAGGGACTATATTGCAGGTTTCCGAAGTTCAGTGCCATGTATACTTGTAGACGCCAGCTTTTAAAGCGATAGGTGTTCAGAGAAAAGCAAGTATACGGGGTGCGCAATACCTACATCTTTGACCCTGCCATTTTTGTTGATAGGCTACGGTCCTATGAACGAATGTTAACAGCAAAAAAATTTTCAAACGATAATTTCGCTTATAAATAAAATATGGTAAGAAATTTTGAATGACTTATTTTAGGGCAGATGTATTTGCGAAATTTAGGCTGATTAGTAGCGAAGTCTTGTGTGCTTAACAGAAATACTAAGCCTAGCACCGGTTTCGAGATATGCGACTTTAAAATGTGCTACGAAATTCATTGACGTTTTTAACATTTTCCCAAAAGTGTGACTTTAACAGTTTGAGGCGATCTTGCTCCTATTAAGTTATACGATGCCATCAGTAATCTAACAGCCTTATAACAGTTTTAAGAATTTCGTTTTTTTTCTCTTGAACTAAAAAAAGTAAATCGAATAGATTCACTGGTTGTCTGATGAACGCGCATGGTCCACATGCAGATGCATAGCACGAAATTGAGGTTAAGCCATTGCTAAAGCTTCCTCTATAGGCTCGATGATAACATTCTCTTTACGGTACGTCATGGCGTCGATAAGAAAATCATCGATATGCCATTTATCTGCTTTAGAGGAGTTTGTCGCGCTGGCTGATCGACGCTAACACGTGACCTTCAGCAAAATTTCCTCTCAGTGTGGCGAACTTTCAACCTTTCAAGTGCCATCGACACCAACAAAGCAGTTGTGCCAAGCAGCGGCTGACAGTGCAGGCTATAAATGCCTACAAGTATTTTTCGCCTACCTCTTATATTCTAATGCCAAAGGGCAACTGTTAAGAAAAAGAAGTAATTGACTAAATGCTTATGCTGTACGTGCTAAAATTACCATACAACTATGAGACATGTCGGAGAAGGGGACCCGCCGCCGTGGCTCAGTTAAGTTGCGCTGCAGAGCACGAGGTTGCAGGATCAGATTCCGGCCGTTTAAGAACCCCATGTGGTTAAACTTTGTCCTCAGACCTCCACTACGGCGTGCCTCATAATCATAAAATGGTTTTGTCACGCAAAACCCCAGAAATAAGAATAACGGGGTCTACAAATTATTTTTACCAGCTAAGGTTCTTTAATGTCGCCCAGTGTGCTATACATGAATATTTTTGCGTTCCACCCCCACGGAATGCGGCTGCCACCGCCGGGTTCTAACCCCTGACCTGGTGCTTAGTGGCGCAATGCCATCTACTCAGCTACCGTGGCTGATTACCTGTCCAGAAGCTACGCTACGCATTTTGCTGGCAGTAGCCGGTTACTTTGCTCAATGGCTTCTTCGCTTTGACAGTCTGTAAAAATTAACGCGGCTGTAGCTTAGCTTCCTAGTAACATGCATAAGAAAAGAACAACTTGCCATTTGATATGCTTCTAACTTGGTATATTGTAGATCATGTAACTTTCACCGTCTAGCGAAAGGTACGAGCCGCGGCGGCCGCATTTCGATGGAGGCGAAATGCAAAAATGCCCGTCTGCTTGCGTTGTAGTGCACGTTAAAGAACCCCAGGTGGTCAAAATTAATCCGGAGCCCTCCACTACGGCGTGCCACATAATCAGAACAAGTTTTGGAACGTAAACCCCAGAACGAAGAAGAAGAAGAAGCGAAAGTTACACGGCAATCTCATGTATGTCCGCCAAGCATTAACGCCTTATTTATTATATGTTGAAACGCGTTACAGCTCGCCGAAACTATTACGTATCAAGGTATGATATCACTTCCCCAAGATTGAAGCGATTATTCGATTTACCAGCGGAATTATAGTCACCAATACGTGTCTTAACCTCATGCGGTTGCGCATTAGCAGCCGATTAAGTGCTTCTGGGGGTATACGTCGCTCATGCTTCTACAACATTTCCCTGTATTTCGACGCAAATGCGATAATTTTATAGCGTCAGGTGATTGATTTAAACTTTCTTGCCTACAAGACACAAAGAGAAATCATCGCTTTGATCAGCACTAGTGATGGTAGAATCGTGGATTATTTTAGGGCC